>NC_079379.1:20306775-20391775 GCF_021018895.1 Seriola aureovittata | reverse complement strand
TTGCTCATTCATTTATTTTGATCACCCTGTAATGAACCCTGCAAGTATACTGTAGCTACAGGACATGAAGATTAATAAAGACAAGTGTGCTTGTGTTTAAATCCAGAAAGTGAGAGATCACGGCGTGTGGATCTCACTTTGTGATCTTTCAGCAGTTTTCAGCAGTGTAAAGGAAATGACTGCTCTCTCAGGCGTCCCCTGAACAGACAATGACAGAGGGACCCCGAGGACCTGGGAGCAGAAGCAAGCTTTGACCAGGGAGTGAACCTGGTCGCAGGTGCTCAACCGTAACACCGGCGGTCAATGAGCCGGAGTAACGGGCAAATAAATACAATCCGTGCAAATGTGCTGTGACAATTAGCAGCGGTTACTTCGCCTCACCTGTGTGTCCTGCAAAACAAAAATCCCTTAATGTGTTTTCATATATTCATCTGCTTCACTGGTTGTTTTTACACTGTGAATACTGTACATTCATCTTCAAAGATTTTGTCAGCTTCACGACTCTATACAAGGCAGCTATTCAAAGCCAAGGTCAAGCTGTGTGGCTGACAGGAGGGCGATGAATAGCAATAAACAGGGATGGGTTGGGTTACCTTTGTGTCTCCTGTGGCTGCTTGTAGCATCACCGCTGCTGTGTCCATCTTTGTCTCATCTGCTCCAGTTCCTTTGACTTTGAAGGGCACGCCTGCTTGCAAGTCAGAGATTAGAGGTGTGTGTGTGGGTGTTTGTGTCTTGATGTCTTTGTCCTGGAGGTGGAGGAGGCAGAGGGCGGCGAAGTCATGCGGACTTCAACTCTGGGAGTGTTTGTGTGAGTGTGTGTGTGTGTGTGTGTGCGCGGCGTGTGAAGTGGAGACAGCGAGAGAATAGAGGCACTCGTCTGTATAATGGAGTAAGAACTCAGCCAGCTTCTAGGAGCCTTCATCTGTCTGCTGCAGCACCAAGTCACACACACAGATACACACACACACACACACACACACACACACACACACGCACTTCCTCCTGGCCCACAGACCTTACCATACCAGCTGTAATTTGTCATTTGGCTGTGAACTGGGCCGTCAGCGCTGGGTTACTTTTAGCTTCCGGCTCGATGGTAATCCCTCCCTTTGAAGGCTGGCCAATCCAATCCCATGGTTGACACAGCCAGAAAGGACTACACCATTGTGACCTTTATGGCGCACCAGCTAATCTTTCCTCAACGAGAGAAAGAGAGTGGAAAACTGGCAATGAGTTCAACAAGCTTACTTGTCCCCCATAACTCCTTTCTCCCCATTCTCTGTTCTATTTTTTTTTCCTGCTGAAACACCCAAAGCCTTTTCCCCAACATGCACTGTCTAGTCACTTGTTTTTTTTTTGGTTTTTTTTAAAAATGAAGAAAAGTCACACAGCCCTCTTAGTCACTTGACATTTAGCAAATCCTCATGTTTCTGCCTCTGGCTTTGTGTTCGGAGTGTGTAGGGGTGGCGTGTGCTGTGTTTCCGTCCCTGGCACCATTTGGCACATTTATGAATGTGGCATCATTTAAGGTTTTTTCACACCTACTTGGTTCAAATCACTTATCTCTGTGGTACACAGGAATTGGACTGAGAACTTGTTGAGAGGGAGGTTTGGCAGTTTCACCCGCCCAAAACATTTAGTTTGGAATGTGACCAGATTACTTCATATGTATATACACATATAAAATAATGTATATATACATTATAATGTATATATCATTCAGTAGCACGCAGTCACGTTTGACCAGGTAAACCTAAAAATACATCAATTAGAATGATATTGAAGTGGAAGCGATATCTTTCCTCACATCTGATCTCACAAAAATGTTCTGTCACAAGAATCTGATATTGCCTGTTTGCATCCATCATGTGATTCACTTCCCACTTGTGGCTGTAGTAGGCTTTTGTCTCTGGAAGTTAGCTTGACTACTGGGGCATGTCAAGGGGGGGGGGGGGGGGGGCATATTTTGGACGTCTGCATATCTGCATGCACATTGAGGATAATCCTGGGATCTTTGACGGGTGACTGGCTATGGACAAAGTATCCTTGTCAAGCTGTCCTTGGACACACTATACTAGACTAAACTAAACTTGAGCATTAGTCAGTCTTTTCTTCCTGAGCGTTTAGATGCAGCGGAGCACGTAAATGCAAATTACACTGTGATTTATCATCTCTGCAAAAGCTGCTGTTGGTTTGAGAAGTTGGAGACAGAATATTGTTACAGGAGTAGAGCAGCTCCTTTCATGAACAGATCAGTACATATGTTGTGTGTGTAGCAGACAGAGAGAGAGACAGAGAGAGAAAGGGGTGAGGCTGACAACTGGAGCAGAGAGTTAGAGGTCAGCCCTGTAGCAGTGACTGTACAGTGCAATGTTTGTGCACTTTAGGCTATTTCTCAGTAAATAAATGCTACAACTCTGCAAGACCCATGTTTCCCCTATGCTTCCCAACTATAGTCACCTTATCATATAAGTTATTTGTAGATATTTTTCCTCCATACTGCACATTTGATGTCTTTAGTGTCAGTTCAAAGGAATAATCCAAACACTTCTTCAGCCAGGAAGAAGTACAGAAAGGTGAGGATGTCCAGGCAGAAAACAGCAGGATGTAGGAGAGAGACTTTCAGCACAAGAAAGACAGACAGCACAAAATCATGAGACAGGACAGATGAAATTAATTTAAGAGAGATTTCTTACTGCTATTGTCATGAAAAGGTATCTTCTAGTGTGGTCCATATTTTCCTCTTGCTGTAGTAAACAGCTGAATTGCAGCTGACCAACAGATGACTGATTAAAAGGATGATGAACCTAAATGTCTTGACACCACAATGATAATTGTTTTTTTTACCAACAACACAGATCAGACTGTTTAGTCTCGGTAGTCAGAATAGATTTTGCAAAGATATGGAAAAATCACTCCTCATGGACCTGAGTGTGATGTAGAACAGACGGACAAACACAGGCTCAAGAGTTAGTGTGTACTCTTACATTAGAAGCAAGAGCTTGGCTGTAAAACAAGGTCCAGTGTATGTTTTCCTCCTGTAACAAACTTGACATGTTGGTGGAACCTCAGCTAAACTTAAATTTGCATGATAAATAAATAATATAAATTAGCATTTGCTACAATAACAACAGCAGTAAACCCCATCAGCAGTCTTTGGAGACAACCACAGCATTCATGCAGCATTCAATGTGGGTACAGACGCACATGTCCCATCAGGCAGCGATAATTCCCTGTTGTTTCCGTGGCGAATCATCCCATCCAGCTCGATGGTGGAGTCCAGTATGCTGTCATGTTTCTATGGAAACAAAGACGCAGTAGTTCTTCATAAAATCTCCTTTTTTGAAGACATGTAAAAAAAATCATTAGCTTCATTCCCTGGGGTCCTCGCAACGACACCTCCTGGCCCATCGTATATCCCTATTTGACTTTGTTGTCATGTTTCGTGCTGTACCTTCAGGTCATGTTTTCATATATTTTCATAATTTCCATTTTATTTTGTGCCACTCACATGTCATCTCATTGCAGATCCACTTATGTGTTTTTCACTGCTGTGATTGTTTGCCCCACCCTGATTGGCTTTACCTGTGTCTCATTGTCTTCCCCTTCCTAGTGTATTTAGTCACTGGGCTCCCCTTCCTATGTGCTAGTTCGACTGTGTCTCATGTGTCATATCTTCTAGCCATTATTCATAGTGTTAGATTTTCTAGTTAATGATTTCCTGGACCTAGATTTAGCTTGGACCTTATCAGATTTGTTTGTCTGCCTACTGACTGTCTACCCGTGTACCGAACCCTTTTCTGTCAAGAGACTTGTTCACTGAACTCTGCCTGTTTCCGAGTCGTGCTGTTGAGTTCTCATCCCTGTGGTTACACCAGTGTTACACCTGTTTTTTTCTCCCCTTGAGCTTGACTCTTCTCATCCGTGACCTTCCCCATTTACAACACCACTTGGCTCCTATTTTGATTAAAGCCCAAAGCATACATAAATGCTAAATGAAATTCAGAGGAGATGGTGAATTGAGGGTCATAAACAACAAAGACTGTAAACGCTTGAGCTGGATATGAATGTATTTCATACTGTTAGAGTGAGATGAACCTAAGGTCAGCTATAGCTCTGCTCTACACTGAAATCCAATGAAGTCAATCATAAAGAAGTTCTCACTCACTGCACACAAAAACTGTTCAAAACTACCTTGTGTGTGTCCTTAGAGCTGAAATATCAGTTAAGCTGTATTCTGTTGCCCTTCCTCAACCATGACAAAATATCCAAGACTCTATGTCTCTGTCATTTTCCCCCCTAACCCCTCAATTGTTTGCCTCCATGCCGTAGATTACAATCTTTAAATATTATAGGTGGCAGCAGCTGAAATCTAAGATGTATATAACCTTTAAGGCTCTTACACAGGTAGGTGGTTAAAAATCACCAATCCCAGTGGTTTCACCCTTAAATCGGCAGCTTGAGCCTCAAGAGAACACAGGAGTTTATGAAAACAGAAAGCAAACATTATAAGTCTTTTAACACTTCACATGGTACGATTTTGAGTGTCAATATCATCTGACCTGGGATGGAACAGTTGGTTGGATAAAAAGATAATGTGTTGGGCCTAGCCATGTCCCCAGAACAGCTTCAGTACACCTTAGCATAGATTCTACAAGTCTGCTGAAGTCTAATTAAGGGATGAACACTATTCTTCCCAAAAAATAATCCCTCATTAGTTGTTCTGAGCTCAGTGATGGACAGCATCAACCAACACATCACTCTCCCATAGGTGTTCAAGGAGTTTGAGATCTGTTGACTGTGAAGGCCATAGCTTATGATTCACATCGTTTTCATACCAATCAAACCATTTGGTGAGCCCTTGTGCCGTATGTAAAAGCATCTGCATCTGCAGGTTTTTCCTTTACCTTGTGACTGTATGTAAAATATAGTGTAGGTCATTTCTGGGGTTGGGGTGTCCTGGTGGCTCAATTACGTAATTTATTTACAGTGAGCGCAATCTATGTGGTTCCAACAGGGGACCTTGATTGCACCTCATTCCCTTGATTCCTGTCCAGCTCTACTGTTGTTGTTAATTACAGGCTAAGATACCAACAAAAGAAGCTCCTTGTGCACTGATGGAAATTACTTCAATTGTAGTCAAATGCATTGATCAAAACAAACACAACAACAATTTAGGCCCAAACAAACATGCTGGAAAACGTTCTGACAAGTGAAGCTAAAAACAAAACCTACATTTGTGGCTGAAGTGTCAATAAAGAAGAGCTGAGAATGCCTTTCTCGCTCTGTGGCATTTCATTTTGTTTTTATTTTGGTCCGTGAGACCCCTGCCATCGTCTCGTCTCTTTTGTTCCTGCCAGACCAGGCCGAAAGGGGGTGTGGGCTCAACATGAGCTCGCAACAGCAGGCTACCTCCAATCTCCCGCCATTTGCCAGCATGTTACCAATCAACACTTTACTCCCACCCCACCGAGAAGCAACCGACTCTGAAGGAGACAGAAGGGGACCTGGTGTGATGGAGATACGGAGTGCGTGAAAGAGAGAAAGAGGGAGAAGAATGAGGGGAGAGAGACAGAAATAGAGGCAGAGAATGAGAGAGAGCAGGCAGCTCCTTGTTGAGCATCCTAAATTTACCCCAGTGCTGAGGCTCCCCGTCGTCTTCAACTCTTGCTCTGTCAAAAGATCCATGCCTCCGCCGAGCCCTGACACACATACACACACATACACACACACACACACACACATGCACTGAGGGGTACAGTAAAATCTTTGATATCACTGCAGCTTCCTAAACAGCCACCAAGATTACACTCAAATTTAAATATGAGTGTGGAGTTTCGAGGATGACTCCACTATAAAATAGCTCCAGCTCTTAATAAGTTTTAAAAATGATACCTGTGAATATAATAGAATCGAATTACACCTCTGTGGATATTTGTCTTTTTTTTTTTTCCAATAACGGTTTCTGTACTTTCATATATTTCTCCAATTTATCATACTGTGTCCTTGCTGCCTAACCCCGCTCCTCACAAGAGTAATATTGATCCAAGCCATTGCAGTGATAAATGCAATCTTTTATCCAATGACCAAATTTAACAAATGGTAGTATAAAGGCCATGTAGATCTGGCTTTTACATGCAATTTAAAAGAAAAATCTTTTTCATTAGTTTTCTATGTCATGTATTCACAGTACAGGATAGACAATTTAATATCTTGTACACAGACCATGATCTGACAGATTCATTTATAATGCGTATGCTTTGTTCAGCTCAGTGTTGCAACTACTTACAATGGAAAATAGCTAAAGCCTGCTTGAGAAGTCGCTAAATGTCGCTAGGTGAAGTAATACGCCAATTAGCATACTTGTGATGCCATCAGGTGCATTTTCTCTTTTAATGAGCTTCAGAGGTGTTGGTAGGTCGTTTGTTTAACCATTGGGCAGAGCCAAGCTCACTGTTTGTTAGCTGTTTGCTAGCTGCTTCCAGTCTTATGCTAAACTAAGCTAACAGTCTCATAATTAATGCACAGACATGATAGCTCAAAATGTTTAACTGCTCCTTAACTGGGGAAAAAAACGAAGTGTAAAAATGACTAATTGTGGATTTACTTAAGTGTGTCACCGGATAACAGTTTCCCCCTGCTTATGCTCAGCTAAGCTACCTGTCACCTGGCTGTGGCGCCATAGTTACTGTAATTTATCGATCTTCTCTTGGCAAGAAAGCAATAGCTGTAAGTGAATTTGCCCAAATTTCAAACTTGTCCTTTAAAACTGTGAGTAAAACAAATTACTTATTTAAAATACTGCATCAGAAATACCCCGTAACATTATGTCCTCTGTCACACTAGACTCTTAAGCACTGGCAGCCATACAGTGGATAGCTTTTTAGCTAGTCCCTAAGGAGGATGAATGTCCTTAAATGTGTTTAAATGTGCAGAGGTTTGTGTACTTTTTATGATACTATTGCACATTTTGTAAGGCAGGAATGCAATATAAGGATTCCAGGCTTGTGGAATAGCTTGTGGATATCCTTGTAGATTTTTTAATATCATGCAAAATTTGCAGAAAATGTCTCCTTAGTTACTTCTCTCAAATAGGAGAACAAACAAAAACTGTAAATATGAGGTGCTCTATAATGGCAAAGCTGAATACAAGAAAAGCAGGAAGGAAATATTTCTGGTAAAAATGGAAGCAGCATTCATGAGACAGAAGCAGGAACAGAGTCAGAGTGGTAACAAGTAAATGAAATAGACAGTGGGGAAAAAATAGACTTGCTGAAGAAGAGTTAAGTGAAAAAGTAGACGCATGGGGATTGAAATACAGAGTGATATTGGATCAGGCAAATCGTGAGCGAGAGAAACAGCAGAGGCGAAGCAAAGGGACGAAGAAGAGATCAACAGAGTGAACAGAGGGCAGGCTTAATGACAACGGTGGATGTATGCACAGTCCTGCTCCCGCTCTCTCTGGATGCGGCTGCCTGCCTCTGAGCACCAGCAGTCTCGCTGGTGGTGGAGGGGACGGAGCTGGAGGCCCGGGACACAGCATTTGGTCATTTCACAGAGTGCTGCAGCTCACCAAAACAATGTTGAAGCAATCAGAGCTAATTGCGCAATAATGGCTCCCTCTCCACTTTCCTTCTCTAATTGGCTGGAGCGCCATCTGCACACGCACACACACACATACACACAGACACACACACACACACACACACACACACACACACACACACACACACACACACACTCGAATGCGTCCCACATGCACAAACAGCTCCAATTCTCACAACGCACGAGCATCCACAAACTCTCAAAATAACATTCAGGTCTAGAAACTGGGAGAATAACATAATTTATTTCAGTCAAGTGGAGGTTGAAAGATTTTCTAACAGTGTGCTCTGTTACCTTAGGGGGGCATTTACAGTTTATAATGCCAGTGAAACCTAGAGCATGTTTGCATTGATTTTTGCCTTTTAGAGCAGAGCGGTTAAAATAACCTCATAATCATTTGTTGCAATAAATGGATCCAGCTTAACAGGAGAGTTCTCGTGACTCAAACGCGGTCGCTGACGAGCCTTTTATTGTAGCCGTTTATGGATCTGCCTATCACACATTCCATTCTGCCTCACCTCTCTCCCACACGGCATGTGAAATTGTGAAGGCGCTTCATTCTCAGGAAGAGCTTGTCATTACTGTCATCTCTGCGGCTCCTATCCCATGCGTACGGCTCCCTCCCCGCAGTTCTTTGTTATCACTTAGCAGGAAATCTTTTTGGGCTGTGCAGTGTGGAAACCATCACCGCAGGCAAAAGGTGAAATGGGTACAGCGGGGGAAAGTGCTTTAAGTGCAGCGGTTGCCATGGAAACCACCTTTACCCAGGTTCTCCTCATTCACTCACCTTCCAGGATTCGAACGGCTTGCTCACTTAATTGACAGATTCGGAAACACACACACACACACACACAAAAAAAACTCATGTACACACGCACACACACACACACAAAAAAAACTCATGTACACACGCACACACACACACACACACACACACAAAGACAGTCCTGGAAAATGATTAAATCCGTTGCCCACCTGCTTGTTTGCACTCTGGCAACCGCTTTCTCTCTGTTTCCTGTTTACTGAGACATCGTCCATGCTACCATCTGTCAGTTTTTCCTGCTTGCAGTGAAAACATAATTTTATCAGAACAGGTAGATCACCTCTCTTTTGCATAACTTTTTTCACACAACAATGGGCCGCTTTGTTTTTGCTCGGCAACATGCACCGTGAGTAAACTGTTCATTGTGTGGTCACAATGAGCCTTCCTCTTCCTATTTGACTGTGTGAGTGTACGCTTCCACTTGAATACCAGCAAATGTAAGTCTATATTTTTGTATCTGTGCATGTCTAATCCTAGTTGTGTGTGTGTGTGTGTGTTTCCGTGGCTAAACAGATGTATATTAAAGATGATGACACTACCTTGAAGAAAGCCCAGGGCGGGAGACTTTAAGAGATGTTAGACTTTTATGTGATTCATGCATTACATTACAGTAATAGGTCTTTCTGTGCGAGCACCCGCATTTGTATTTCCTCCCAAACACCAGTGCTCCTGCTTGATTCGAACACCACCAAACCACATTTGTCTGAGCTGACGCAAAGACATGCAAGATAACTGAATTTATAACACTCCACACTTGTCAGCTCGGTAAAACAAAGTGTCCAGATGCAAGCTCCGTCAGAGCCGTGCTGAGATGCCCGAGCCTTGCAGCCTTTTCACACCCCTTTGGCAAGAACTGAAAATAAATATTTTTAAATTTCTATCTTTTCAATCAAGTTAGGTATCATCTCAAATGTCTGACAGGACTTGTTATTTACGTTTTGTTTGAAGGATGCAGTGAAGTAATCCCAAGTTAGTCAAACCTCATTTTGTCTGTAGTCTAAAATGAGTCCGATGGATAGCAGGTGAGGTGTTTACTCACGCTTTTATTTACACTCTGCATCACTGGTTGCATCATATTACTTTCAACTTCCAAGGTCAGACAAACATTTCACAGGAAGCAGCGAGCAGTGCTCCACAGAGTGTGTTTTACCACAGCAGGGCTGACTGGAGCTTTATATTTGGTTCAGTATGCTGATTTGTGGTGGATATTAGGACAGAGCCTCTATGTCTTTGACCATGTGTGTGTGTGTGTGTGTGTGAGAGAGAGAGAGAGAGTGTGTGCGCAGTGGGCTGTACTTTAATGTGCCTCAGTGTTCTGCACCTCGTCCCTGAGTGTGACAGCAGCAGATGTTAAACCCAGCGCCGGCCGCGGGGCTTAGAACACAACTCCCATCAAACAAAACTATTTCCCCCTCTGGACGGTGGCTCTGCAGGCCAGTCCAGCTCTTTATCCAGTGTTCATTCTCTTTGTTCATCATAAATCCTCTGCTGATGGCAAAGAAAAAAAAAACAGGCAAATGTCAACCCCCAAACTGGGACAAAAAGTTCTACTTGCACTTGTGTTACACAGGGATTTCAAAAGGCTGATTTTTTTTTTCATGTGGTACTAATGTCATTGCCTTCTGGCGGATTGGGCTGTCACTGCATTGAGGTCGTTATATGGTTTTTGATGAACAGGTGCTGAGGATGATGGATAAATGGAGCTGCTAGGATTAGCGGAGGCCAGACAGGTGTGTGTTATAAGTGAATTAGAGAGAATGTGTGAGAGAGAAAAGGCCTTTTTTTTCCCCCCCGTGAATGAGTGTGTCAGCCAAGCGTGTCCGACAAAAACGCTTCTCTCATCTGTTCCAGAGGAGCGCAATTTGCACTTTCCGATTACTTCCCTAACCTACAACCGCCGTAACCCCCTTACGTGCCAGTTTCCAGGCACGGGGGTTTTGAACTAGCAACTCCTGCGGACCGCTGGGAGAGAGAGCATTACCCTCAGTGTCGTACAGGTCCAGACCTCATGGCAGAGCGTTCTGATGGAGAGCAAACACATGTAACCAGTGGGAGTCGGCCCATTTGTCTCTGTCTCGGCGAGTAGCGGCGCACGCATACACATACTCATGCACACAAGTCCTCGGGAAAGTGAGACATGAGCTTGTGTTGGCAGTGACAAACGAACTGCACGGCGAGGGAAAACCAGTTAGAAGACAAAGTGACCAATAGATCAGACAACTGAGACTCTCCCTTCCTCATTCACTGTCTCTCGCTCTGTCCTGCTTCCTCTCTCTACCTTCTCTTGCTAATAGGAGCTTGGTTAATACCTCGGGAAAACTGTAAGGGTGAGTTAAGTCAATTTACCCCTCTAATTTGAGATGTTTCACCCTTTAAATATCCGTAGTCACAATGCAGTTTGTTCACCTTTTTGTAAGCTAAACAATTTCCTCCTCATTTAGATACATTTTAAAATGAACAGTACGTGAACACATTCCACAACACGGATTCTCAGTCTTCAGTTCAGCAGTACATTCGGTCTATTTCTAGTCCAAACACTCACATTCAGTACAAAAGGTACAAATTCAAATCAAATAAGCATCAAATTCAGAAAGCTACATCGCCATGCTGGTTCCAGAAATCGACCAACACAGACTGTCTAATCTGCTGAATGTATCATCCACTTCCTCAAGCTGTAAACTTCAGCTTCCACTTGGGTTTAAGTTGGATGTTCATGATCTTTTTTGTCAAAAATCTGGGTAGTGTCTAAAGCAATTATTCCCCTTTTTTTTACTGATGATTCAAACAGGAAATATCATGTCCATCGAAGCCTTGAAGTGCAGAGATAGTGCCGCTACTCCAGACAATACACAGACCAAGGTAGAAAGTAGTTCCAATGTCATTTTCCAATGCTGCGAGCAGCAAAAACCTGAAAAAAAAAACTTGAAATCAAACTATCTGCATGGATAGAAAGTAGAAATAGAAGTAAGTAAGTAGTAAGTGAGAAAATGTGTTTTTATGTCAGATGTGTGAATCCTTTAATTTTTAAAGTCACAAAAAGATAATCACTGCAACATGACTACATTCTCGCCTTTTCTCGCTTCCTATTCTTTCTGTCACTCTCACTTATTCCTTATGGTGATAATGATGGAAAGATAGGTGTGTGCATGTGCGTGACAGAGCGTGAGCGAGAGAGGGAAGGGCAAAGAAAACCACACAAAAAGAGAGGGACAGATTGAGAATGTGCAACAAAAAAGGCGTTGACGGGTTTTACCTAAAGCGGGAATCATTACCATGCATCTGTCAGAGCAGCAACAGAGGTCTTGTTGCCAATGGCAATGTGGAAGGGAGTTAAAGAGCATCAGCATCTTTTTCTCTCTCCTCCACCCCCTCCCCCACCTCTCTCGCTGTCTGTCGCTGCCGTCTCTCCGGCTCGCTCACTCTCTGAGCGAGAACAGTTAAACACATCAGCATGTCTGTCATCGCTCTGGCCTCGCCGTCTGCAGATGCCGACACAGTGCAGACAAGAAAAGTCCATTATCGCTTCCCTCAGTGTGACTATTTATCTCTCTCACCATCTCGCCCTGTCACTTGCAAACCCACCCACCTACCCCGCCCTGCCTGCAACCACACACACACACACACACACACACACACCACACACCAGCCAACCAGGGCTGTGACGGGCAAAACATTGCATCACTTGTCTTTCTGTCTTTCTGCAAGTGCGGCTGAGCATCCCACTTTTCCAAAGGAGTGTGTATGTAATAGTACTGTGTGTGTGTGTGTGTGTGTGTGTGTGTGTGTGTGTGGGTGTGTGTGGGTGGTGTTGCTGGAAAGATTTCTCATAGATGTGTGTTGAAACTGATTATATAATGCCCCCCCTCAACCCCAGTAACAATCATCCATGTGTTGTTTCCACAAGACATTTAACCCCAAACTGCCCCAGTGGAGATACTCTGAGACCAAGAGCCGAGTCAGAGGGTGCTGCTTGAAAGGAGCATGCTCTCCTGATTTCACAGGACAGATGTTCAAAAATGTTCAACTGGCTTAAAAGATTAGATTGACATTTTGAAGTATTTATTTAATTTCTGAGTGGAAATATTCATCAGTATTTGCGTGTTAAAGGAGCTATTTGTAAGTTTTGCTATTACTACATAACCAACCTTTGCATTGACAGCTGTTTACTTACCAGTCTAGAAGAAACATTGCGAGTTCAGTATCAAACTTCATTCCTTTATTTGCCAAGAGCTATCTTCCGGGGTGGAACGAAGCCCTCTTGTTTTGCTTCTTCAGTCACTTTTTTTCCTCTACTAAAGTTGCATGTTAACCAGCTGAACCCAGCTAGACCCAGCCCGGTCAGCCCGTCTCATCACTTTCCGATACCGAGTCACTGTAGCTTCCAGGCTTCCCCGAAGAGGTAGCGCTGCTCAGAGGGCATATTATAACCTTTTGTCTTGTAAACTCAACGATAGCTGAAGTTCTCGTCATGACTGGTAACTAAACAGCTGTTAATGCTAATGTTGGCTACGTAGCAATAGCAAATTTATGAACTAATGAAGCTACTTGTTAATTTGGCAGCAGTTACCTGTCTGAGCAGTTTTTTTGACGAATGACGGTTTAGCCATCCGCGAAGCTCTAGACAACACCTCCAGCTATAGCATGTTAACTCCTACATTAAATCCTCTGTCCGTCTGTTTATGTGGAATTCTTATTACGGAATACATGTTCATTAACTTCAACTTCTTTTTCCTCCTACCTTTGATTGTATATATAAAATGTCATGTGGGTTAATTAAACAAATCCGAGCTCATTCTAGAGAAATTGAAGAGCGTGTTCATAACGGCATCAGTTTATTTTTATTCTTATGACAAACAGTGGGGTATTGTTTGTTTGTACTGTCTAATTTTATGTAGGTGTAATTTTATGTAACTGATATTTGATTTCATGTTTTAGTGACATGAGCGTATCGAATGAAAAGAAAAATAAAGAAAACCTTATTATGTGTCATTAATGCCTTTAATGTCATTAATTCCTTACCTCACGAACCAAGCTAGCTGAGCTGTAAATGAACAGCTCTTGAGCTTTCATTCCCCTCTTGTTGCTATTCTGATGACGATCTTCCAGCCTTCAGATAACCATGAAAAAAATTTCAGACAGAAGATAGAATATCTTTGAAAAAAAGGCAGCTCAAATCCATTTCAGTACTCCAAAGTTTTTCCCTGGACAATTTGGACTTTTGGCTATCCATCAAACTGCATTGGAGCAAAACACTCGCCTGCTGTGACCCTCATTTTAACTACAAAAACTCCCTTTAATGGCAGAGCCCTCCCTATTTTAGCTGCTGTCATCTCTTCAAACACACACCTCCGCCTCCCTCCAAGCGCTTTGTAGTGTTGAGGTGGAAGCGGCATGTGTCTAAGTGGAATGGTTGACTGGTCAGGTGGACGAGGTGTCGGGGAAAAGGCCCATCCTATCAGGTAAAACCTCCATCAGCACTGCAGAGACCTCTCTGCTTTCAAGCCTCTAGCACACTGACAGAAAGCTATAAGGAGCTCTTTTTAAGTGCCGGCTATCTTCTGAGGATGAGATGGAGAGAGATTCGCACATACACACACACACACATACTCACACACACACACACACACACACACACACACACACACACAAGCGCAGTCTGTCACGAGTCCAAATGCACAGCAATGTACTGAAGTGAGGCAGATGCAGCTGAGCTGGTGTAGGAGTGAGGTGGAGAGAGGTGAGATTGGAAGTGTTTCAGCGGGAGGAAGTTGAAAACTAACAGAAACAAATAACCAGAGGGATATTTTTGTGAATCTTTCAGCAATAAAGCAACAGGAGGAGAGATACAGCTGGTATCTCCCACTGGTGGCATTTACAATGAGCGGAAACTGTACTGAATGAATTATCTAAAGCAGATCTGATACATATGGGTGGATATCTTAGGGATGACTGAGGTTTAGGTTAGAAAAATTTCTCACCTGTTACGTTGCTGTTTTGGCTTTGTTCAAAGCAGATGAGGCCTTGTTAGACTATAAAGAGACAGTTTCTTTGGTAGAGAGCCTTAGTCTTTGGCTTCGTGACTTTAATAGAAAACCTCTGAAAGCAATGACTTGTTTCTGTGCTGAAATACACCCAGAAGGAATCGCCGCCGTGTTGTCTTTGCAATCGAGGCAAACGACGCACCCCATGTTGTGTTCCTCAGCCAACATTTACTCCTGTATTTATCTACATCGCCAGACCCAGCTGCAGGCCGCTGATTGGTTTTGTTTGAGTAATGAGCACAATCGACAGAAAGTACAATTTAATTAGGAGCCGCGAACGGCAACGCTGAGATGGAAGATACTGGAAAAGGACGGGGATGGCGATTAATAGAACAACGCCTTCCCAGTGTTCCATCATTGCAATCTGATTTATTAATTACCCATGGTGTTGGGGTTTTTATCTCGCTCGTCATGCAAACTGGCAGAAGAGACACACTTGTGCACGGACGCATGCACGTACACACACACACACACACACACACACAAAGGGAGACAACATTTGATATCATGGGGAGTCGTGTGTTCCCTCTGTGTGATGTCGAGCCGTGTGACTCACGGCAGGTTTATTTGAATGAGCACTTGAAAGACGGTATGATTGACAGTTTAGTAAAGTCAAAACACACTAGCAAACGAGACTGACCTCAAATACACCCATGATTGGATTTTTCTTCAGGTGGAGAGGTCAAGGTAGGTCGTGTGATTTAATGCAGCTGTTGTTATGGCAGGTAGTGACATCACAGCTACGAGACAGGGATATAAAAAATAAAATCTCACTTTATTATCCAGATGCTGGATGCCTCTGGCAGGGATTAGGACCAGATTACGCTTGAGTGCTCTGCATGTCCTCTGTGTTGTACTGTATATTCACAAACACAATTACTCAGACAGGAATACAGAAAGTACAAAATGGCTCACAGACAGATACGATGTGAGTTTTAACAGCAAGGGAGGGGAACTTTCAGGTTTATGTCCTTTACACTGTATCATAACTGTGGAGTTATTAAGACAAGCAGAGATATAGAGGCTGTACAAATACACATTGTGGCCTTGTATATGTCTGCTTGTTCATTCCTTCTGTATAACCTCTGAACATTTATACTGTACATTCTGATCTAGTGCCAGAACACTATAGCTGCCTCTGCACAGAAATCCCCAACAAACCCCCCAGGTAGTTTCTTTAAACATTCCTTTTATTTGTCTCGAATAATGTCCACTGTCGGCAGAGGTGACCAACACTAGTTGAGTGGAATATTGGATGTTTTGTTTCACCTACAAAGAAGCGACTTCTTCAGTGCAGTGGATTCCCCTTTGCTGCTAAATTTTGCAGGAACCAGAAGTATGTGCAATATGTGCAGCACATACTGAGAATGAATCACCCATCAGTGCTCTCGGGTGGCCAGTTGTGCAGAACGGATTGTTTGCACTTTCAAAAGGCAAGCGCCGATCCTGCATGCACTCTTTTCAGTCGCAATTATATCACTGCAGATTAGTGAGCTGCCACATGCTCACGCCACAGGCAACAGCCGCAATGTTTTAAACCAGTTTGTCTACTGACCCTGTGTGTGTGGGAAGGAAATCCAAGGTTTTGCAGTTGTTGTTGTTTTTTGCAGTGATAGCGCTCCGTACATTAGTGTATGAGGCATGGATTTTTGGTTCTGACTGACACTGTCAGTACTTGCAATTTGATTGGTGCAATACCCATGTGGGCAGGCACTAAAGATACTTCATAATATCACTGTCAACCAGCTAGGGAATGACAGGTGTGGTACCATTAACCTGCTTAATGTGCAATTTGAAATAAAAAAAATAAATTAAATAAACTTTCAAATGTTGCAAAAAAAAATATTACGACTATCCAACAAAATCTTTTGTGTATTCAAGTCTAGGCGCCTGCTGTATAATGACCCAGGGAGCCAGTTCCAATCAAGTGGAAGGTAGATTTGATAGCTTGCTAGCTTTGCAGTTGTTGGCTATACAATATAAGGTTTTCAGTCAGTAGCGCACCATAGAGACAGCACCTCTTCTAGCATCACAGTCACTGCTATGGGAAACACTTAGCTGGAGGCTAAATTTCCTCGTATGTCCATAAAAGGTTTTACACTCTCTTTAAAAATCAAAAGAAAAGAAGTAGATTAATAAATGTTAACACAGAAGTGCTCACACATACAAACCATCACAAGATCATGCATTCCAAAAAAAACACTATCACAGATTTTTTATTTAACACACACTCCCTCCTGTCCCAAAACCTCCCTCTCTACTTCCTTCTCTCTCTCTCCCTCTGCCTCCACTTCGATGCAAAAGACCTTGATGTCTCTTTGAGGGTTTGCCACGGCACATTTCCACAGCAAATCTAGCGTGTTATACTTGTGCCAGCATTGCCATGTCCTCATCATTCATCGAGATGACTCACAAAGCAAGGCCGAAACACAAATGTCTCCCTGGATGAGAGAAAACATGTCTTTATATTAAAAGAAGAAAAAGGGAACGGATTCACACTGATTGGCCTCCACTGCCCCCCGACTCTGAGCCCATTGATGATCAAGCCTTGAGCAGGTGTTGAAACAGCGGCCTTGCGCCTCACATATGACGGAAAAATCGTTTTACAGATTGTCGGAAATGAATTGTTGTCTTTAATTACTTTCATTCCTTTGTGTCTTTCTGATATACCCGCTGCTGAACCTTACAAAAAATCAGAGTCCTGCAACATGCGATATTCACGAACTTCCTTGAAAACACTGGTTTCTCACGGCAAAAATAGAAAAAATTAGAAAAATAAACTCATTCAGTACTCCCTCATATTCCCCTGAGGTGACGAGAATTCACATCCAGTTTGCGCAAAATCAATGATCACTTGAGTTCACGGTACAAAAAGAGGCGGAACTCATATTTACAGTGATCAAACAGGGTGGCAAACCGGTCCCTGCGGCATGCCATCTTCCACCCACTCAATACAAAACTACCACACACACTCACACAAATACAAACACACACACACACACACACACACTGGCTCTGAACCTCTGCGAAGCCAGCTAAAGCAACATTTGATTTGAGGTGATGGAAATGGAGGAACGCGAGCTTGTAATCCTGTAAGGGCGACTTTAGCGCGTTTGAAATGGGTCCCAGTGGCAGTGCTGTTCTGGCTTGGAGGCATTGGTAAATGAATCTGTCTGCAGTCACACAGCCAAATGAACACAAGGAGGTAAGTAAGAGAGCGGCGAGTGCAACAGTTCATTTATGAAATGTATTAGGATTTATGAGGCAATGAAGTGTAAAGGTGCTTTATTACTCTCCCACTGCCGTCAGTCCACCAAGATGGAAAGCAGAAATGACACTCTAAATGTTTCAGCTCCTGTTTTTGTTCCTCCTCTCTAATGGCAGGAAATTATGGTATAATGAATAAAATTTTGGAATCGATTTTGAAAACTTCTCATATTATTTATTTCTATTTCCTCACTTTTATTCAATGAAGATATACTGTATGTCTACGGTATCCACATGGT
Organism: Seriola aureovittata; assembly: GCF_021018895.1. Lineage (NCBI taxonomy): Eukaryota > Metazoa > Chordata > Actinopteri > Carangiformes > Carangidae > Seriola > Seriola aureovittata. The sequence continues at coordinate 20,373,800 of NC_079379.1, read as the reverse complement.
CTTCAGCTCAATCAGTCCAACAACATGCCACCTGCCTAGCTACCCATATTTGTAGAGATTTTTTTCTCCAATATATACTGTATGTCTAGAAGCCACCATTAACATGCTTCACTGTGACTCCTGGTTGAACCAATCCTGAGAGCCGCCCAGGTGTGGAAAGAGAGAAAATGGTACTGATCTTCAAAAGCCATGTCAAGCAGAAGGAATAAGATAATCTTGTGTGTGTGTGTGTGTGTGTGTGTGGGTGTGTCAGTCAGTGTGTTTATGTGTATATGTGTATGTGTGTGTTTGTGTGTGTGCCATGGGACTGAATTGTGAAGAGCAGTTTTGCTGGTTCAGTGCATTCTGTTTGAGATCAAAATCATCTCAAACTTGTGTGAATGAGGTCTCCAAGGAGGGTAATGGAGAAAAAGGCCAGCTTGGTGGTTTGCGGTAGATTGTGTGTCCATGTGTGTGTGTGTGTGTGTGCGTGTGTGTGTGTGTGTGTGTAGATACACTATATGAATCTAAACAGGATCAGAAGGTTCTCACTGATCCTTTCTGGTGATTATTTTCCTCACTAATGAAAAATTTGTGCTGCAATTTTTGTCACATTTTGGGATTTTTTGATATATTGTGGTAATATTTGGACTTTAGTGGGAGGCAATAAAAAACCTTGAAGCATTTTCTGCCTCAGAAGACATTCAGGGACAATGAAGTCCCTCAAGAATAAACATCTCTGCAAAGAAGTTGGATTGTTGTGGTCAAGGTTTTGATTTATTTAAAATGTATTAGTTTTATTGCAACTTCAGAGTAAAAGCTATTCATTAAATTTCTTAAAATTCCTAAGAAATATTCTCCACAGGTGTGTGCTCAAATTTTGACAAAACATCATTGGTCATAATGAATAAAACACAGTTTAAAGGGGCTATTTGTAAGTTTTCTCTGGCGCCCATTGTGGTTTCTTGCTGGGAGCCATGAGCCATCACGTTTACAAGACAAGAGATTATAATACTCCCTCTGAGCAGCACTATGTCATCAGGGCAGAGTGGAGGCTACAGTGAGTCACTATTGGAAAGTGACAAGACAGGCCTGGGCTTGCTGGTTAGCATGCTAACCTCAGTAGAAGAAAAAACGTGACTGGTGAGTAAAGGAATAAAGTTTGATGCTGAACTTGCAACATTTCTTCTAGACTGGTGAGTAAACAGCTGTTATTTCTAACACTAGCTATGTAGCAATAGCAAAACATCCTCCTTCAAGCTGGTAGCCTGGTAGTTTTGGCCTGTTATTTGCATTTTATTTCAAGACCTCATGGGTGCAAGCAACAAAGTAAAAGCTGGTAGTAATTTTATTTGGAAAAATTTGAAAGAAGTTTTGAAGTTTGTGTTTTTAAAGGTGTGCTCTCTGAAACGCTATCAAGTGATGTTGTTATGAATGGGCTCCCCAAAATGCAGGTTTCATAACATGAAATACGTTTAAAATATGAAATATGACAACAACCCCACCATCCCTCAGAAACAAAGAGATTGGCTTTTTAATAGCCTATATATTAAAAAATGACACATGAAACCGGTCAGAAATTAGAACAATATATAATGACATATATGTCTAGTTAATAGAAATATGTATTTTAGTAAGTCTGTTTATATTAGAGACATATGTTACATGAATTTATATTAATCCCAAAGCCTGTCAACATTCGTTCATCTTATATGTGTAAATATAAAAGATAGACATGTACTTTTAAATTTAAAAATAAATTATTAAGAAAATCATACATAAACATGTAGAATTTTAATAAGCATGTTGTTTTAATAAAGTTGCATTTTACTACGAGTATTTCATATATGTCATAAACTTATGTCTTCATGAATAGTAAAGAATCAGAGCATATGATAAGGCCTAAAATGTCATATTATAGTGAGGCATAAAAATTTTTAAAAAGCGTCATAGTATAGTAAGGCATAAAAACGTAAAAAAACGTCATGGTACACTACGGCATAAGAACATAAAACATCATAGTATAATGCAGCATAAAATGTCATAAATATGTCACAGTATAGTAAGGCATAAAAACCGCATGTTTAGTAAGGCATATAAACCGCATGTTTAGTAAGGCATAAAATATAATAAAAACATAGTATATTAAGCCATAAAAATATCAAAAAACGTCATAGTATAATAAGGCATAAAAATCGTCATAGTAAGGCTTAAGAAACATCAGTAAAGTAAATTAAAAAAAAGCCATAAAAACATCATTCTATAGTAAATTATTAAATAATGTAATAGGCATAAAAACGTCATAGTACAGTAAGGCATAAAAACGCAATTGTATAGTAAGGCATGAAATGTCACAAAAACGTAATAGTATACTAAGGCATAAAATGTCATAAAAACGTCATAGAATAATACGGCAAGAAAAACATTAAAAAGCGTCATGGTATAATAAGGCATAAAAACGTCCTAGTTTAGTAAAGCATGAAATATCACAAAAACGTCATAGTATAGTAAGGCTTAAAAATGGCATAGTATAGTAAGGCATAAAAAACATCAGTAAAGTAAGTTAAAAAAAGTCATAAAAACATCATACTATAGTAAGTTATAAAAAAATGTAATAGGCATAAAAACGTCATAGTACAGTAAGGCATAAAAACGTAATAGTATAGTAACGCATAAAATTTCGTAAAAACGTCCTAGTATAGTAAGACATAAAAACGTCCTAGTATAGTAAAGCATGAAATATCACAAAAACGTCATAGTATAGTAAGGCATAAAATGTCATAAAAATGTAATATTACAGTAAGGCATAAAATCGTCAAAAAACGTTATAATCTCCTAGTCTTGCAAGGCATAAACATTTCAAAGTATAGTAGGGTATAAAAATACCAACAAATGTCATATTATTACAAAAAAAAGTAAAAAAAACGTCATAGTACAGTAAAGCAAAAAAAAAAAGTTTAAGAAACTTCATAATATAGTAAGGCAGAAAAAAGGTAAGAAAAACGTCATAGTATAGTAAGGCAAAAAAAAAGTTAAAAAAACTTCATAATATAGTAAGGCAGAAAAAAGGTAAGAAAAACGTCATAGTATAGTAAGGCAAAAAAAAAGTTTAAAAAAACGTCATAGTATAGTAAGGCATAAAATTTCATAAAAACGTCATAGTATAGTAAGGCATGAAATGTCACAAAAACGTCATAGTATAGTAATGCATAAAATGTCATGAAAATGTCATATTACAGTAAGGCATAACATTTCCTAAAAACGTCATAGTATAGTAAGGCAAAAAAAAGTTTAAAAAAACGTCATAGTATAGTAATGCATAAAATTTCGTAAAAACGTCCTAGTATAGTAAGACATAAAAACGTCCTAGTATAGTAAAGCATAAAGGCATAAAAGGTAATATGATAGTATGTTAAGGAATAAAACGACCTGCTATAGCAATTTTTAAAAATGTCAGAACACGTCACATTTATAATATGGCATAATAGTGTCAAAAAATGTCATAGGATAGTATGGCATAAAACGTCCAAACAACATCATAGTATAGTATGGCATAAAAGGCCATATAAACGTCATAGTTTGGTGAGGAATAAAACAACACAGTATAGTCTGGCGTAAAACATCAAAAACACATCATAGTATATTAAGGCATAAAAGGTCATAAAAACGTCATAGTATGGTGAGGAATAAAACAACATAGTAAAGTAAGGCTTAAAAATGTCAAAAAACTTCATAGTTTAGTACGGCATGAAAATGTAAAAAAAAAGTCATAGTATAGTATGGCATAAAACGTCAAAAAAACATCATAGTATATTAAGCCATAAAAGGTCATAAAAACGTCATAGTATGGTGAGGAATAAAACAACACAGTATAGTCTGGCGTAAAACATCAAAAACACATCATAGTATATTAAGGCATAAAAGGTCATAAAAACGTCATAGTATGGTGAGGAATAAAACAACATCGTAAAGTAAGGCTTAAAAATGTCAAAAAACTTCATAGTTTAGTACGGCATGAAAATGTCAAAAAAAAGTCATAGTATAGTATGGCATAAAACGTCAAAAAAACATCATAGTATATTAAGCCATAAAAGGTCATAAAAACGTCATAGTATGGTGAGGAATAAAACATAATCGTAAAGTAAGGCTTAAAAATGTAAAAAAAAACTTCATAGTATAGTATGGCGTAAAACGTCAAAAAGTCATCATAGTAAATTAAGGCATAAAAGGCCATAAAAACATCATTGTTTGGTGAAGAATAAAACAACATAGTAAAGTAAGGCTTAAAAATGTCAAAAAACATCATACTATAGTATGGCCTAAAACATCAAAAAATATCACAGCATATTAAGGCATAAAAGGTCATAATGTAAAGTAAGGCTTAAAAATGTCAAAAAATGCCGTAGTATAGTATGGCATATAAATGTCAAAAAACGTCATAGTTATAGTATGGCGTAAAATGTCAAAAAACCTCATAGTATATTAAGGCACAAAAGGTCATAAAAACGTCATAGTATGGTGAGGAATGAAACAGAATAGTAAAGTAAGGCTTATAAATGTCAAAAAAACATCATAGCATAGTATGGCATAAAAATGTCAAAAAACGTCATAGTATAGTATGGCATAAAACATCAAAAAATATCACAGCATATTAAGGCATAAGAGGTCATAAAAACGTCATAGTATGATAAGGGGTAAAACTACACAGTATAGTCTGACGTAAAACGTCAAAAAAACATCATAGTATATCATGGCATAAAAGGCCATAAAAACATCATTGTTTGGTGAGGAATAAAACAGAATCGTAAAGTAAGGCTTAAAAATGTCAAAAAACATCATAGTATAGTATGGCATAAAGCGTCAAAAAACCTCATAGTATATTAAGGCATAAAAGGTCATAAAAACGTCATAGTATGGTGAGGAATGAAACAGAAACGTGAATTAAGGCTTAAAAATGTCAAAAAACGTCATAGTATAGTACGGCATAAAAACGTCAAAAAAACATAGTATAGTATGGCATAAAAGGCCATAAAAACATCATTGTTTGGTGAGGAATAAAACAACATAATAAAGCAAGGCTTAAAAATGTCAAAAAACATCATAATATAGTATGGCATAAAAATGTCAAAAAACGTCATAGTATAGTATGGCGTAAAACATCAAAAAAACGTTATCGTATATTAAGGCATAAAAGGTCATAAAAACATCATAGTATGGTGAAGAATAAAACAACATCGTAAAGTAAGGCCTAAAAATGTCAGAACACGTCACATAAAACATCAAAAAATATCACAGCATATTAAGGCATAAAAGGTCATAAAAATGTCATAGTATGGTGAGGAATGAAACAGAATTGTAAAGTAAGGCTTAAAAATGTCAAAAAACGTCATAGTATAGTATGGCATAAAATGTAAAAAAAACATCATAGTGGGGCGTCGTGTGGCGTAGTGGTCTAAGCAGGCGCCCAATGTGTAGAGGCTACAGTCCTCGCTGCAGTTGGCCCCGGTTTAAGTCCCGCATCGGACGGCCTTTTCTGCATGTCATTCCCCATTTCTCTGCCTCCCCATTTCCTGTCTCTCTCTCTCCAATAAAGGCACAAAAGCCCCCCAAAAAAAAAAAAAAAATCATAGTAAATTAAGGCCATAAAAACAATATTTTTTGGTGAGAAATAAAACAACATAGTAAAGTAAGGCTTAAAAATGTCAAAAAATGTCATAGTATAGTATGGCATAAAAGGCCATAAAAACATCATTGTTTGGTGAGGAATAAAACAACATAGTAAAGTAAGGCTTAAAAATGTCAAAAAAACATCATAGTATAGTAAGGCATAAAAATGTCAAAAAACGTCATAGTATGGTGAGGAATGAAACAGAATCGTAAAGTAAGGCTTAAAAATGTCAAAAAACGTCATAGTATAGTACGGCATAAAAATGTCAAAAAAAAGTCATAGTATAGTATGGCGTAAAACGTCAAAAAAACATCATAGTATAATAAGGCATAAAAGGCCATAAAAACATCATTGTTTTGTGAGGAATAAAACAGAATCGTAATGTAAGGCTTAAAAATGTCAAAAAAACATCATAGTATAGTATGGCATAAAATGTCAAAAAACGTCATAGTATAGTATGGCGTAAAACGTCAAAAAAACATCATAGTAAATTAAGGCATAAAAGGTCATAAAAACATCATAGTACGGTGAGGAATAAAACATAATCGTAAAGTAAGGCTTAAAAATGTCAAAAACGTCATAGTATAGTAGGGCATAAAAATGTCAAAAAACGTCATAGTATATTAAGGCATAAAAATGTCATAAAAACGTCATAGTATGGTGAGGAATAAAACAGAATCATAAAGTAAGGCTTAAAAATGTCATAGTATAGTACGGCATAAAAATGTCAAAAAACGTCATAGTATAGTATGGCATAAAACGTCAAAAAGTCATCATAGTAAATTAAGGCATAAAAGGCCATAAAAACATCATTGTTTGGTGAAGAATAAAACAACATAGTAAAGTAAGGCTTAAAAATGTCAAAAAACATCATACTATAGTATGGCCTAAAACATCAAAAAATATCACAGCATATTAAGGCATAAAAGGTCATAATGTAAAGTAAGGCTTAAAAATGTCAAAAAATGCCGTAGTATAGTATGGCATATAAATGTCAAAAAACGTCATAGTTATAGTATGGCGTAAAATGTCAAAAAACCTCATAGTATATTAAGGCACAAAAGGTCATAAAAACGTCATAGTATGGTGAGGAATGAAACAGAATAGTAAAGTAAGGCTTATAAATGTCAAAAAACATCATAGCATAGTATGGCATAAAAATGTCAAAAAAACGTCATAGTATAGTATGGCATAAAACATCAAAAAAATATCACAGCATATTAAGGCATAAGAGGTCATAAAAACGTCATAGTATGATAAGGGGTAAAACTACACAGTATAGTCTGACGTAAAACGTCAAAAAAAACATCATAGTATATCATGGCATAAAAGGCCATAAAAACATCATTGTTTGGTGAGGAATAAAACAGAATCGTAAAGTAAGGCTTAAAAATGTCAAAAAACTTCATAGTTTAGTACGGCATGAAAATGTCAAAAAAAAGTCATAGTATAGTATGGCATAAAACGTCAAAAAAACATCATAGTATATTAAGCCATAAAAGGTCATAAAAACGTCATAGTATGGTGAGGAATAAAACATAATCGTAAAGTAAGGCTTAAAAATGTAAAAAAAAACTTCATAGTATAGTATGGCGTAAAACGTCAAAAAGTCATCATAGTAATTAAGGCATAAAAGGCCATAAAAACATCATTGTTTGGTGAAGAATAAAACAACATAGTAAAGTAAGGCTTAAAAATGTCAAAAAACATCATAGTATAGTATGGCATAAAACATCAAAAAAATATCACAGCATATTAAGGCATAAAAGGTCATAATGTAAAGTAAGGCTTAAAAATGTCAAAAAATGCCATAGTATAGTATGGCATATAAATGTCAAAAAACGTCATAGTTATAGTATGGCGTAAAATGTCAAAAAACCTCATAGTATATTAAGGCACAAAAGGTCATAAAAACGTCATAGTATGGTGAGGAAGGAAACAGAATCGTAAAGTAAGGCTTATAAATGTCAAAAAACATCATAGCATAGTATGGCATAAAAATGTCAAAAAAACGTCATAGTATAGTATGGCATAAAACATCAAAAAAATATCACAGCATATTAAGGCATAAGAGGTCATAAAAACGTCATAGTATGATAAGGGGTAAAACTACACAGTATAGTCTGACGTAAAACGTCAAAAAAAACATCATAGTATATCATGGCATAAAAGGCCATAAAAACATCATTGTTTGGTGAGGAATAAAACAGAATCGTAAAGTAAGGCTTAAAAATGTCAAAAAACATCATAGTATAGTATGGCATAAAGCGTCAAAAAACCTCATAGTATATTAAGGCATAAAAGGTCATAAAAACGTCATAGTATGGTGAGGAATGAAACAGAAACGTGAATTAAGGCTTAAAAATGTCAAAAAACATCATAGTATAGTATGGCATAAAACATCAAAAAAATATCACAGCATTTTAAGGCATAAAAGGAGATAAAAACATCATTGTTTTGTGAGGAATAAAACAGAATCGTAATGTAAGGCTTAAAAATGTCAAAAAACATCATAGTATAGTACGGCATAAAAACGTCAAAAAAACATAGTATAGTATGGCATAAAAGGCCATAAAAACATCATTGTTTGGTGAGGAATAAAACAACATAATAAAGCAAGGCTTAAAAATGTCAAAAAACATCATAATATAGTATGGCATAAAAATGTCAAAAAACGTCATAGTATAGTATGGCGTAAAACATCAAAAAAACGTTATCGTATATTAAGGCATAAAAGGTCATAAAAACATCATAGTATGGTGAAGAATAAAACAACATCGTAAAGTAAGGCCTAAAAATGTCAGAACACGTCACATAAAACATCAAAAAAATATCACAGCATATTAAGGCATAAAAGGTCATAAAAATGTCATAGTATGGTGAGGAATGAAACAGAATTGTAAAGTAAGGCTTAAAAGTGTCAAAAAACGTCATAGTATAGTATGGCATAAAATGTAAAAAAAACATCATAGTGGGGCGTCGTGTGGCGTAGTGGTCTAAGCAGGCGCCCAATGTGTAGAGGCTACAGTCCTCGCTGCAGTTGGCCCCGGTTTAAGTCCCGCATCGGACGGCCTTTGCTGCATGTCATTCCCCATTTCTCTGCCTCCCCATTTCCTGTCTCTCTCTCTCCAATAAAGGCACAAAAGCCCCCAAAGAAAAAAAAAAAAAAAATCATAGTAAATTAAGGCCATAAAAACAATATTTTTTGGTGAGGAATAAAACAACATAGTAAAGTAAGGCTTAAAAATGTCAAAAAATGTCATAGTATAGTATGGCATAAAAGGCCATAAAAACATCATTGTTTGGTGAGGAATAAAACAACATAGTAAAGTAAGGCTTAAAAATGTCAAAAAACACCATAGTATATTAAGGCATAAAAGGTCATAAAAACGTCATAGTATGGTGAGGAATGAAACAGAATCGTAAAGTAAGGCTTAAAAATGTCAAAAAACGTCATAGTATAGTACGGCATAAAAATGTCAAAAAAAGTCATAGTATAGTATGGCGTAAAACGTCAAAAAACATCATAGTATAATAAGGCATAAAAGGCCATAAAAACATCATTGTTTTGTGAGGAATAAAACAGAATCGTAATGTAAGGCTTAAAAATGTCAAAAAACATCATAGTATAGTATGGCGTAAAAATGTCAAAAAACGTCATAGTTATAGTATGGCGTAAAACGTCAAAAAAACATCATAGTATATTAAGGCATAAAAGGTCATAAAAACATCATAGTACGGTGAGGAATAAAACATAATCGTAAAGTAAGGCTTAAAAATGTCAAAAACGTCATAGTATAGTAGGGCATAAAAATGTCAAAAAACGTCATAGTATATTAAGGCATAAAAATGTCATAAAAACGTCATAGTATGGTGAGGAATAAAACAGAATCATAAAGTAAGGCTTAAAAATGTCATAGTATAGTACGGCATAAAAATGTCAAAAAACGTCATAGTATAGTATGGCATAAAAACGTCAAAAAGTCATCATAGTAAATTAAGGCATAAAAGGCCATAAAAACATCATTGTTTGGTGAAGAATAAAACAACATAGTAAAGTAAGGCTTAAAAATGTCAAAAAACATCATACTATAGTATGGCATAAAACATCAAAAAAATATCACAGCATATTAAGGCATAAAAGGTCATAATGTAAAGTAAGGCTTAAAAATGTCAAAAAATGCCGTAGTATAGTATGGCATATAAATGTCAAAAAACGTCATAGTTATAGTATGGCGTAAAAATGTCAAAAAACCTCATAGTATATTAAGGCACAAAAGGTCATAAAAACGTCATAGTATGGTGAGGAATGAAACAGAATAGTAAAGTAAGGCTTATAAATGTCAAAAAACATCATAGCATAGTATGGCATAAAAATGTCAAAAAACGTCATAGTATAGTATGGCATAAAACATCAAAAAAATATCACAGCATATTAAGGCATAAAAGGTCATAAAAACGTCATAGTATGGTGAGGGGTAAAACTACACAGTATAGTCCGACGTAAAACGTCAAAAAAACATCATAGTATAGTATGGCATAAAAGGCCATAAAAACATCATTGTTTGGTGAGGAATAAAACAACATAATAAAGTAAGGCTTAAAAATGTCAAAAAAACATCATAGTATAGTATGGCATAAAGCGTCAAAAAACCTCATAGTATATTAAGGCATAAAAGGTCATAAAAACGTCATAGTATGGTGAGGAATGAAACAGAAACGTGAATTAAGGCTTAAAAATGTCAAAAAACATCATAGTATAGTATGGCATAAAACATCAAAAAAATATCACAGCATTTTAAGGCATAAAAGGAGATAAAAACATCATTGTTTTGTGAGGAATAAAACAGAATCGTAATGTAAGGCTTAAAAATGTCAAAAAACATCATAGTATAGTACGGCATAAAAACGTCAAAAAAACATAGTATAGTATGGCGTAAAACATCAAAAAAACGTTATCGTATATTAAGGCATAAAAGGTCATAAAAACATCATAGTATGGTGAAGAATAAAACAACATTGTAAAGTAAGGCCTAAAAATGTCAGAACACGTCACATAAAACATCAAAAAAATATCACAGCATATTAAGGCATAAAAGGTCATAAAAATGTCATAGTATGGTGAGGAATGAAACAGAATTGTAAAGTAAGGCTTAAAAGTGTCAAAAAACGTCATAGTATAGTATGGCATAAAAATGTCAAAAAACATCATAGTGGGGCGTCGTGTGGCGTAGTGGTCTAAGCAGGCGCCCAATGTGTAGAGGCTACAGTCCTCGCTGCAGTTGGCCCCGGTTTAAGTCCCGCATCGGACGGCCTTTTCTGCATGTCATTCCCCATTTCTCTGCCTCCCCATTTCCTGTCTCTCTCTCTCCAATAAAGGCACAAAAGCCCCCCAAAAAAAAAAAAAAAAATCATAGTAAATTAAGGCCATAAAAACAATATTTTTTGGTGAGAAATAAAACAACATAGTAAAGTAAGGCTTAAAAATGTCAAAAAATGTCATAGTATAGTATGGCATAAAAGGCCATAAAAACATCATTGTTTGGTGAGGAATAAAACAACATAGTAAAGTAAGGCTTAAAAATGTCAAAAAACACCATAGTATATTAAGGCATAAAAGGTCATAAAAACGTCATAGTATGGTGAGGAATGAAACAGAATCGTAAAGTAAGGCTTAAAAATGTCAAAAAACGTCATAGTATAGTACGGCATAAAAATGTCAAAAAAAGTCATAGTATAGTATGGCGTAAAACGTCAAAAAACATCATAGTATAATAAGGCATAAAAGGCCATAAAAACATCATTGTTTTGTGAGGAATAAAACAGAATCGTAATGTAAGGCTTAAAAATGTCAAAAAACATCATAGTATAGTATGGCGTAAAAATGTCAAAAAACGTCATAGTATATTAAGGCATAAAAATGTCATAAAAACGTCATAGTATGGTGAGGAATAAAACAGAATCATAAAGTAAGGCTTAAAAATGTCATAGTATAGTACGGCATAAAAATGTCAAAAAACGTCATAGTATAGTATGGCATAAAACATCAAAAAAATATCACAGCATATTAAGGCATAAAAGGTCATAAAAATGTCATAGTATGGTGAGGAATGAAACAGAATTGTAAAGTAAGGCTTAAAAGTGTCAAAAAACGTCATAGTATAGTATGGCATAAAATGTAAAAAAAACATCATAGAGGGGCGTCGTGTGGCGTAGTGGTCTAAGCAGGCGCCCAATGTGTAGAGGCTACAGTCCTCGCTGCAGTTGGCCCCGGTTTAAGTCCCGCGTCGGACGGCCTTTTCTGCATGTCATTCCCCATTTCTCTGCCTCCCCATTTCCTGTCTCTCTCTCTCCAATAAAGGCACAAAAGCCCCCCAAAAAAAAAAAATAAAAAATCATAGTAAATTAAGGCCATAAAAACAATATTTTTTGGTGAGAAATAAAACAACATAGTAAAGTAAGGCTTAAAAATGTCAAAAAATGTCATAGTATAGTATGGCATAAAAGGCCATAAAAACATCATTGTTTGGTGAGGAATAAAACAACATAGTAAAGTAAGGCTTAAAAATGTCAAAAAACACCATAGTATATTAAGGCATAAAAGGTCATAAAAACGTCATAGTATGGTGAGGAATGAAACAGAATCGTAAAGTAAGGCTTAAAAATGTCAAAAAACGTCATAGTATAGTACGGCATAAAAATGTCAAAAAAAGTCATAGTATAGTATGGCGTAAAACGTCAAAAAACATCATAGTATAATAAGGCATAAAAGGCCATAAAAACATCATTGTTTTGTGAGGAATAAAACAGAATCGTAATGTAAGGCTTAAAAATGTCAAAAAACATCATAGTATAGTATGGCGTAAAAATGTCAAAAAACGTCATAGTATAGTATGGCGTAAAACGTCAAAAAAACATCATAGTATATTAAGGCATAAAAGGTCATAAAAACATCATAGTACGGTGAGGAATAAAACATAATCGTAAAGTAAGGCTTAAAAATGTCAAAAACGTCATAGTATAGTAGGGCATAAAAATGTCAAAAAACGTCATAGTATATTAAGGCATAAAAATGTCATAAAAACGTCATAGTATGGTGAGGAATAAAACAGAATCATAAAGTAAGGCTTAAAAATGTCATAGTATAGTACGGCATAAAAATGTCAAAAAACGTCATAGTATAGTATGGCATAAAACGTCAAAAAGTCATCATAGTAAATTAAGGCATAAAAGGCCATAAAAACATCATTGTTTGGTGAAGAATAAAACAACATAGTAAAGTAAGGCTTAAAAATGTCAAAAAACATCATACTATAGTATGGCCTAAAACATCAAAAAATATCACAGCATATTAAGGCATAAAAGGTCATAATGTAAAGTAAGGCTTAAAAATGTCAAAAAATGCCGTAGTATAGTATGGCATATAAATGTCAAAAAACGTCATAGTTATAGTATGGCGTAAAAATGTCAAAAAACCTCATAGTATATTAAGGCACAAAAGGTCATAAAAACGTCATAGTATGGTGAGGAATGAAACAGAATAGTAAAGTAAGGCTTATAAATGTCAAAAAACATCATAGCATAGTATGGCATAAAAATGTCAAAAAAACGTCATAGTATAGTATGGCATAAAACATCAAAAAAATATCACAGCATATTAAGGCATAAGAGGTCATAAAAACGTCATAGTATGATAAGGGGTAAAACTACACAGTATAGTCTGACGTAAAACGTCAAAAAAACATCATAGTATAGTATGGCATAAAAGGCCATAAAAACATCATTGTTTGGTGAGGAATAAAACAGAATCGTAAAGTAAGGCTTAAAAATGTCAAAAAACATCATAGTATAGTATGGCATAAAGCGTCAAAAAACCTCATAGTATATTAAGGCATAAAAGGTCATAAAAACGTCATAGTATGGTGAGGAATGAAACAGAAACGTGAATTAAGGCTTAAAAATGTCAAAAAACGTCATAGTATAGTATGGCATAAAGCGTCAAAAAACCTCATAGTATATTAAGGCATAAAAGGTCATAAAAATGTCATAGTATGGTGAGGAATGAAACAGAATTGTAAAGTAAGGCTTAAAAGTGTCAAAAAACGTCATAGTATAGTATGGCATAAAATGTAAAAAAAACATCATAGTGGGGCGTCGTGTGGCGTAGTGGTCTAAGCAGGCGCCCAATGTGTAGAGGCTACAGTCCTCGCTGCAGTTGGCCCCGGTTTAAGTCCCGCATCGGACGGCCTTTTCTGCATGTCATTCCCCATTTCTCTGCCTCCCCATTTCCTGTCTCTCTCTCTCCAATAAAGGCACAAAAGCCCCCCAAAAAAAAAATAAAAAATCATAGTAAATTAAGGCCATAAAAACAATATTTTTTGGTGAGAAATAAAACAACATAGTAAAGTAAGGCTTAAAAATGTCAAAAAACATCATAATATAGTATGGCATAAAAATGTCAAAAAACGTCATAGTATAGTATGGCGTAAAACATCAAAAAAACGTTATCGTATATTAAGGCATAAAAGGTCATAAAAACATCATAGTATGGTGAAGAATAAAACAACATCGTAAAGTAAGGCCTAAAAATGTCAGAACACGTCACATAAAACATCAAAAAAATATCACAGCATATTAAGGCATAAAAGGTCATAAAAATGTCATAGTATGGTGAGGAATGAAACAGAATTGTAAAGTAAGGCTTAAAAGTGTCAAAAAACGTCATAGTATAGTATGGCATAAAATGTAAAAAAAACATCATAGTGGGGCGTCGTGTGGCGTAGTGGTCTAAGCAGGCGCCCAATGTGTAGAGGCTACAGTCCTCGCTGCAGTTGGCCCCGGTTTAAGTCCCGCATCGGACGGCCTTTTCTGCATGTCATTCCCCATTTCTCTGCCTCCCCATTTCCTGTCTCTCTCTCTCCAATAAAGGCACAAAAGCCCCCCAAAAAAAAAAATAAAAAATCATAGTAAATTAAGGCCATAAAAACAATATTTTTTGGTGAGAAATAAAACAACATAGTAAAGTAAGGCTTAAAAATGTCAAAAAATGTCATAGTATAGTATGGCATAAAAGGCCATAAAAACATCATTGTTTGGTGAGGAATAAAACAACATAGTAAAGTAAGGCTTAAAAATGTCAAAAAACACCATAGTATATTAAGGCATAAAAGGTCATAAAAACGTCATAGTATGGTGAGGAATGAAACAGAATCGTAAAGTAAGGCTTAAAAATGTCAAAAAACGTCATAGTATAGTACGGCATAAAAATGTCAAAAAAAGTCATAGTATAGTATGGCGTAAAACGTCAAAAAACATCATAGTATAATAAGGCATAAAAGGCCATAAAAACATCATTGTTTTGTGAGGAATAAAACAGAATCGTAATGTAAGGCTTAAAAATGTCAAAAAACATCATAGTATAGTATGGCGTAAAAATGTCAAAAAACGTCATAGTATAGTATGGCGTAAAACGTCAAAAAAACATCATAGTATATTAAGGCATAAAAGGTCATAAAAACATCATAGTACGGTGAGGAATAAAACATAATCGTAAAGTAAGGCTTAAAAATGTCAAAAACGTCATAGTATAGTAGGGCATAAAAATGTCAAAAAACGTCATAGTATATTAAGGCATAAAAATGTCATAAAAACGTCATAGTATGGTGAGGAATAAAACAGAATCATAAAGTAAGGCTTAAAAATGTCATAGTATAGTACGGCATAAAAATGTCAAAAAACGTCATAGTATAGTATGGCATAAAACATCAAAAAAATATCACAGCATATTAAGGCATAAAAGGTCATAAAAACGTCATAGTATGGTGAGGAATAAAACATAATCGTAAAGTAAGGCTTAAAAATGTCAAAAACGTCATAGTATAGTAGGGCATAAAAATGTCAAAAAACGTCATAGTATAGTATGGCATAAAACATCAAAAAAATATCACAGCATATTAAGGCATAAAAGGTCATAAAAACGTCATAGTATGATAAGGGGTAAAACTACACTGTATAGTCTGACGTAAAACGTCAAAAAAACATCATAGTATAGTATGGCATAAAAGGCCATAAAAACATCATTGTTTGGTGAGGAATAAAACAACATAATAAAGTAAGGCTGAAAAATTTCAAAAAACGTTATATTATAGTACAGCATAAAAATGTCAAAAAATATCATAGTATAGTATGGCATAAAACATCAAAAAAATATCACAGCATTTTAAGGCATAAAAGGAGATAATGTAAAGTAAGGCTTAAAAATGTCAAAAAACCTCAAAGTATATTAAGGCATAAAAGGCCATAAAAACATCATTGTTTTGTGAGGAATAAAACAGAATCGTAAAGTAAGGCTTAAAAATGTCAAAAAACGTCATAGTATAGTATGGCATAAAACGTAAAAAAAAACATCATAGTAAATTAAGGCATAAAAGGCCATAAAAAGATCATTGTTTGGTGAGGAATAAAACAACATAGTAAAGTAAGGCTTAAAAATGTCAAAAAACGTCATAGTATAGTATGGCGTAAAACGTCAAAAAAACATCATAGTATATTAAGGCATAAAAGGTCATAAAAACGTCATAGTATGGTGAGGAATAAAACATAATCGTAAAGTGAGGCTTAAAAATGTCAAAAACGTCATAGTATAGTAGGGCATAAAAATGTCAAAAAACGTCATAGTATATTAAGGCATAAAAGGTCATAAAAACGTCATAGTATGGTGAGGAATAAAACATAATCGTAAAGTAAGGCTTAAAAATGTCAAAAATGTCATAGTATAGTAGGGCATAAAAATGTCAAAAAACGTCATAGTATAGTATGGCGTAAAACGTCAAAAAAACATCATAGTATATTAAGGCATAAAAATGTCATAAAAACATCATAGTATGGTGAGGAATAAAACAGAATCATAAAGTAAGGCTTAAAAATGTCAAAAACGTCATAGTATAATAGGGCATAAAAATGTCAAAAAACGTCATAGTATAGTATGGCATAAAACATCAAAAAAATATCACAGCATATTAAGGCATAAAAGGTCATAAAAACGTCATAGTATGATAAGGGGTAAAACTACACTGTATAGTCTGACGTAAAACGTCAAAAAAACATCATAGTATAGTATGGCATAAAAGGCCATAAAAACATCATTGTTTGGTGAGGAATAAAACAACATAATAAAGTAAGGCTGAAAAATGTCAAAAAACGTTATATTATAGTACAGCATAAAAATGTCAAAAAACATCATAGTATAGTATGGCATAAAACATCAAAAAAATATCACAGCATTTTAAGGCATAAAAGGAGA
The DNA here is from genome assembly GCF_021018895.1 of Seriola aureovittata. NCBI lineage: Eukaryota > Metazoa > Chordata > Actinopteri > Carangiformes > Carangidae > Seriola > Seriola aureovittata. Next base: position 20,356,851 of record NC_079379.1, on the reverse strand, counting down.
TAAAAACATCATTGTTTTGTGAGGAATAAAACAGAATCGTAATGTAAGGCTTAAAAATGTCAAAAAACATCATAGTATAGTATGGCTTAAAAATGTCAAAAAACATCATAGTATAGTATGGCGTAAAATGTCAAAAAACCTCATAGTATATTAAGGCACAAAAGGTCATAAAAATGTCATAGTATGGTGAGGAATGAAACAGAATCGTAAAGTAAGGCTTAAAATGTCAAAAAACGTCATAATATAGTACGGCATAAAAATGTCAAAAAACATATACTATGTATAGTATGGCATAAAACATCAAAAAAAATATCACAGCATATTAAGGCATAAAAGGTCCTAAAAATGTCACCGCCAACTTCTGACGGCTATATGATAATGTCCCCCAATAGCAGCTGCTCCCCTGAGGAATGAAACAGAATCGTAAAGTAAGGCTTAAAAATGTCAAAAAACATCATAGTATACTGCGGCATAAAAGTGTCAAAAAACGTCATAGTATAGTATGGCATAAAATGTAAAAAAAACATCATAGTGGGGCGTCGTGTGGCGTAGTGGTCTAAGCAGGCGCCCCATGTGTAGAGGCTACAGTCCTCGCTGCAGTTGGCCCCGGTTTAAGTCCCGCATCGGACGGCCTTTGCTGCATGTCATTCCCCATTTCTCTGCCTCCCCATTTCCTGTCTCTCTCTCTCCAATAAAGGCACAAAAGCCCCCAAAAAAAAAAAAAAATCATAGTAAATTAAGGCCATAAAAACAATATTTTTTGGTGAGGAATAAAACAACATAGTAAAGTAAGGCTTAAAAATGTCAAAAAACGTCATAGTATAGTATGGCATAAAAATGTCAAAAAACGTCATAGTATAGTATGGCGTAAAACGTCAAAAAACCTCATAGTATATTAAGGCATAAAAGGCCATAAAAACATCATTGTTTTGTGAGGAATAAAACAGAATCGTAATGTAAGGCTTAAAAATGTCAAAAAACATCATAGTATAGTATGGCGTAAAAATGTAAAAAAAAAGTCATAGTATAGTATGGCGTAAAATGTCAAAAAAACCTCATAGTATATTAATGCATAGAAGGTCATAAAAACATCATAGTATGGTGAGGAATAAAACATAATCGTAAAGTAAGGCTTAAAAATGTCAAAAAACATCATAGTATAGTATGGCATAAAAATGTCAAAAAACGTCATAGTATAGTATGGCATAAAACATAAAAAAAAATATCACAGCATATTAAGGCATAAAAGGTCATAAAAACGTCATAGTATGGTGAGGAATAAAACAGAATCGTAAAGTACGGCTTAAAAATGTCAAAAACATCATAGTATAGTATGGCATAAAACATCAAAAAAATATCACAACATATTAAGGCATAAAAGGTCATAAAAACGTCATAGTATGATAAGGGGTAAAACTACACAGTATAGTCTGACGTAAAATGTCAAAAAAACGTCATAGCATAGAATGGCATAAAACATCAAAAAAAATATCACAGCATATTAAGGCATAAAGGTCATAAAATGTCATAGTATGGTGAGGAATAAAACAGAATCATAAAGTAAGGCTTAAAAATGCCAAAAACGTCATAGTATAGTAGGGCATAAAAATGTCAAAAAACATCATAGTATAGTATGGCATAAAACATCAAAAAAATATCACAGCATATTAAGGCATAAAAGGTCATAAAAATGTCATAGTATGATAAGGGGTAAAACTACACAGTATAGTCTGACGTAAAACGTCAAAAAAACATCATAGTATAGTATGGCATAAAAGGCCATAAAAACATCATTGTTTGGTGAGGAATAAAATAACATAATAAAGTAAGGCTGAAAAATGTCAGAACACATCACATTTATAGTATGGCATAATAATGTCAGAAAATGTCATAGTATAGTATGGCATAAAACGTCTAAAAAACATCATAGTATAGTATGGCATAAATGGCCATATAAACGTTATAGTTTGGTGAGGACTAAAACAACATAGTAAAGTAAGGCTTAAAAATGTCAAAAAACATCATAGTATAGTATGGCATAAAACGTCAAAAAAACATTACAGTATATTAAGGCATAAAAGGTCATAAAAAGGTCATAATATGGTAAGGCATGCAATAACATAGTGCAGTAAGACATAAAAATGCCTAAAAAACATCATAGTAAAGTAAAGCAAAAAAAGGAAAAGGACAATAAAACCCATACGAGGATTTGAACCCACAACCTCCTCAGTCAGAGGTAAGAGTCCTAACCATAGTACTACAAAGCTGCCCAGTGTCAAGCTATTAGCTATAATATAAATGAAAACATCATGGTATAGCAAGTCATAAAAATTTCAAAAAACGTCATTGTATGGTAAGCCATCAAATGACTTAGCATAGTAAGACATAAAAATGCAAAGAAAACATCATTGTATAGTATGGCGTAAAAAAAAAAAAGAAAAAAAAGAAAAAGCAAATACAGTAAAAACCCATGCTGGGATTTGAACCAACAACCTACTCAACTTGAGGTAACAGTGCTAACCATTGCACCACAATGCTGGCCAATCACAAACTGCTAGTTATGCAATCACTAGAAACTTCACTGTATAGTATGGCATGACATTTTCAAAAACAGGAATAATAAAGTGAAGGCTCCTACCTGGCTTTGAACCCACAACCCTCTCAGTGTAAGGTAAGAGTTCTAACCATTGTACCAGCATGCTGGACCATCATAGCCTCCTAGTCTAGTCTAGTCCATTAACATTTCAAAGTATAGTAAGGTATAAAATTACCAATAAATGTCATATTATTGCAAGGCATAAAAATGCTAACAAATTTAATAAAACAGAATCGAAATGTCAAAAAAGTCATAGTATAGTATGGTGTAAAACATCAAAAAAACATCACAGTATATTAAGGCATAAAAGGTCATAAAAACGTCATAGTATGGTGAGGAATAAAACATAATCGTAAAGTAAGGCTTAAAAATGTCATAGTATAGTACGGCATAAAAATGTCAAAAAACGTCATAGTATAGTATGGCATAAAACATCAAAAAAATATCATAGTATATTAAGGCATAAAAATGTCATAAAAACGTCATAGTATGGTGAGGAATAAAACATAATCGTAAAGTAACGCTTAAAAATGTCAAAAACGTCATAGTATAGTATGGCGTAAAACGTCAAAAAAACATCATAGTATATTAAGGCATAAAAATGTCATAAAAACGTCATAGTATGGTGAGGAATAAAACAGAATCATAAAGTAAGGCTTAAAAATGTCAAAAACTTCATAGTATAGTATGGCATAAAACATCAAAAAAATATCACAGCATTTTAAGGCATAAAAGGTGATAATGTAAAGTAAGGCTTAAAAATGTCAAAAAACGTCATAGTATAGTATGGCATAAAACGTCAAAAAAACATCATAGTATATTAAGGCATAAAAATGTCAAAAAAGTCATAGTATAGTATGGCATAAAATGTAAAAAAAACATCATAGTATAGTATGGCATAAAAATGTCAAAAAACGTCATAGTATGGTGAGGAATAAAATAACATAATAAAGTAAGGCTTAAAAATGTCAAAAAACATCATAGTATATTAAGGCATAAAAATGTCAAAAAAAACGTCATAGTATATTAAGGCATAAAAGGTGATAATGTAAAGTAAGGCTTAAAAATGTCAAAAAACGTCATAGTATAGTAAGGCATAAAAACGTAATAGCATAGTAAGGCATAAAAATGTCACAAGGCATAAAAATGCTAACAAATTTAATAAAACAGAATCATAAAGTAAGGCTTAAAAATGTCAAAAAACGTCATAGTATAGTATGGCATAAAATGTAAAAAAAACATCATAGCGGGGTGTCGTGTGGCGTAGTGGTCCAAGCAGGCTTCCCATGTGTAGAGGCTACAGTCCTGGCTACAGTTGGCCCCGGTTTGAGTCCTGCATCGGACGGCCTTTGCTGCATGTCATTCCCCCTTTCTCTCCCTCCCCATTTCCTGTCTCTCTCTCTACAATAAAGGCACAAAAGCCCCCAAAAAATCATAGTAAATTAGGCCATAAAAACAATATTTTTTGGTGAGGAATAAAAATGTAAGGCTTAAAAATGTCAAAAAAAACGTCATAGTATAGTATGGCATAAAAATGTCAAAAAACATCATAGTATATTAAGGCATAAAAGGTCATAAAAACGTCATAGTATGCTGAAGAATAAAACAACATCGTAAAGTAAGGCTTAAAAATGTCAAAAAACATCATAGTATAGTATGGCATAAAAATGTAAAAAAGCGTCATTATATAGAATGGCATAAAACGTCAAAAAAACATCATAGTAAATTATGACATAAAAGGCCATAAAAACATCATAATAAGGTGAAGAATCAAATGATATAGTTTGAAATTTTCAAATACAGAAATAATTCAGTAAAGCCTCATACCCGTCTTTGAACCCACAACCTGCTAAGTGTGAGGCAAGGGTTCTAACCATTGTACCACCATGCTGGACCGTAATAATGTTTTAGTATAGTGACGCTTAAAATTTCATAAAAACGTCATAGTATAGTGGGGCATAAAATGTCCTAAAAAGATCACAGTATATTAAGGCAAAAAAACTTCAAAAAACGTTATAGTACAATAAGACATAAAAATTTAATAATATAATAAGGTTTAAAATGTCATAAAAACGTCATAGTACAGTAAGGCAAAAAAACAAAAAAAAATATCATTGTATATTAAAGCAATAAAATATCAAAAAACATCATAGTATATTAAGGTATAAAATGTCATAAAAACATCATAGTATAGTAAGGCATAAAAACGTTGTAATATAGTAAGGCATAAAAAATGTCACAAGGCATAAAAACGTAATAGCATAGTAAGGCATAAAAAACTTCAAAAAACACCATAGTATAATATGGCATAAGAGCGTAATATATAATTACGTAGGCACAAAAATGTAAAAAAAAAAAATGTAAAAAAAGTTAATAGTAGTAGTAGTCATTCATAAAAGGTCTTAGTATAATAAGTCATAAAGTCATCTAGTAAGGTATAAAAAGTCCATGAAGGGATTAAAGCTTCATTCATTATGACAGTCTGAGATCTTCAAATGCAATCAGGTAAGTAAATATTTATTTACAAACTGATTGTGCAATCGTGATGTCCTGAAAGATGATATTTGTTTGCTATGTATATGTGTAACATGCTCTGACTTTTTATATCAACTGTGGAATGAGTGCATGGCGGTGTGTTAGTGTGTGTTTGACATTTCCTGTTCCTCCCATGCTGTCTGGTCTCTTGACTTCCCACCCAGTAGGGAATATTTCATTAGCACCCAGTGAAGAAGCAGTACCTGACCTAACACTCACACTCTGAAGATGCTTCCAGGAAAAACATGAAGTCATGCTCACTGCAACCACAAATGCGATGGATGGTGGCGCCTGTTTACTGGGTTTATTAAGCAGCCACTTCTAATCTGCACACCCTGACACATTTGATCATCTAATGACACCTAATTATGTGACCGCCTAATTCTGGGCTTCTCCAAGGTCACGTTGCCGCTGTTTTGCCGTTTGCCGTGCTGAGAATGGTTTTTGGAAATACAGAGGTAATTATTGGCGAGAGCCGCTCTCTCATTAGAAACGCTGTGTATCTGAGCAGTGCAGAGAGAGTGAGAACAAAATCTAATTATCGCCGTCTTCTCACCCACCCCTCTGCGACATCAATACTCCATTATAGCACCTTGTCCCCAGGGTGCAAACAAACTCTGACTCCTACATACGTGCAGTGTGTGTGTACATATACAGCTACAATATATGAAGTCATTAAAGATTTTGTTTCTTTTACTTCTATATGGTATGAGAAATCTTAATGATTTGAACGTGTCATGCACTGTTTTCTTGTTTTATGTAGTATGTAACAAGAAATATGGATTTACACGGTTTTGCCTCCTCATTTGGTGTCTGAACTAACTGATCAGCCCCAGATGATTATACACACGGATGGACAGTAACAAAGTACATTTATTTGAGTACTGTACTTTAGTATACATTTCAAGTATCTGTAATGACTGACTGACTTTATCTGTAACAGTTTAATACTGTAATACTGTTATACATTAACACACACACATACCACACCACACATACATTGCCATGCTATTTTGTGTCGGTGGGGTGTGTTAAAACAAAAAGAAAAAAAAAAATGAAATCGACGATGGCACTTTGTTTATTCAGTTGTGTTATTATGGGCCTTTCTATAGCCTTTCTAGCCTATTCTCCACCCTTTTATTCTACAGGTTCTACAGTCATTCAGACATTCAGTAGGTTCTTTCAGAGTCATTATGTTCTGTAAATGTGGAACAATACAACAATGTGTTGACATAGAAAATTTAAGCTACTTTTGAATACTTTTAGTATTTTTAAAAGCAAGTACTCTAGTACTTTCAGTACAACTTTCACTTGTATTCGAGTAATATTTCACCAGGAATTTTTATAATTTGACTCAAGGAGTGGAGCTGTGTGCTTTGTCCACCTTTGGTTATAGAATTATGAGATTTTTAATTCAGATTTGGTTTATACAAGACTCTGCCACTTCAAGAAAGCAATTCTAAGAGGTGACAGAATTTCATGTGACTTCCCTGGGCCAGATGGAGCTTGACATGGAACAGCAGTTTACCATAATTGTTGCCTGTACTCTAATTTTTCAGAAATAATAATGAAAAAAAAAACAGCCAGGCAGAGTTTTGAGAATGAAACACTGGAGACACGAGGATTATGGATTTGGTTTTCTGCAGAGGCCGAGTTAATCTGTGAAATCCAAGAAGCCTGTGTATGTCTTTTTGTTTGAAAATGTAATACAATTCGAAATGATCATTTCCAATGCAGCTGCTACCTCGTCGTGATTTCTCCTAGAGCTCTCGTTGACTGCAGTTTATGACGACAATCACAAGTTGTCATCATCAATCTCTCACTACGTGACAGCTACAGATTGAAATCGAGCATGCCTATAAAGACTGTTATGCCTGCAGTGGCTCAAGATTGTGTGTGAGTTAGCAACTCGCTAACATGTAGCAGGAAGCAGGAAGGACAGTCAGCACCACCGTGGCTTTGAGGTGAACATCTTTGATCATATCCAGGCTTTGTCTTCTTCAGCAGGCTGCTTCTGGTCTTACGGCAATTTCCTGTGTACATTTTGTTGTTTGACAAAATAATCTAACGTCAAAGTGATCGCCAGTGTTTGTCAGCATACTGTATCTGGATGGTGCTTCAGGTCAACAGGTACAAAGAAGATAATGAAAACCCTGCCCAAGTTTAAAAGAAATCTACAGTCTGGTTTTTTTTATTTATTCTTTTCAGATGTGGTCATCAGTTTTATCATTGCACTCACCAAAGCTCCATACTTTCTCCAACTATTTCCATGACAACTCATCTAAATCCAAATGAACATTATGAGATTTTTGAAAACTCTATTTTTTTTTTTATATAGTTTCAGTATTATATAGTGTATGCATTGTATATTCTGATATTTTTAATACTTTTTGACTGTGGACAATAAAAATAAATGTTAAAACTTGATTATTTTGAAAATGGGTCAATGGACTGCATTTATACAGCACCTGTTTACCTCCACACACACACACACACACACACACACACACCAATGGCAGTGGAGCTGCCATGCCATCAGGAGCAACTTGGTCCAAAATCTTGTCCAAGGACACTTTGGCATGTGGACAGGAACACCCTGCGATCAGTGGACGACCCACTCTACCACCTGAGTCACAGGTTTGTACCATTATTGTTCATTCAGTGATAAAGCTGAGACCAGTTACAAAGGCATAACAACACCTGAGAATAACAAAATAAAAATAAAAAAAACCTTGAAATCAAAGTCAGTTTTCAAGTTTTCAATCATTTCTCATGATCTTCTCATGGGGGGGGGGCTTCTTGGCAGCAAGGTCAGGGAGACTGGTCAGAACTGGGGGAATAATGAATGCAGCCAAATAGAGAGAGGTCCTTGAAGAAAACTTGCTCCAGAGTGCACGCAACCTTACGCTGGGCCAACAGTTCACCTTTCAGCACGACAATAACCCGAAGCAAACAGCCAAGAGTGTCTGACTGTCCTTGAGTGGCCCAGCCAAAGCCCAGACTCAAACCCCCGTTGAACATCTGTGGAGAGACCTGGAGATGGCAGCTCACAGACGCTTCCCGTCCAACATGACCGAGCTTGAGGATGTGCCAGGAAGGATGCCAAGAAACAAAGCTTCTAGAGACTTACCAAGAGACTCGAAGCTATAATTGCTGCTAAAGGGGCTTATATAAAGTCCTGAATTAAGGGTCCGAATACTTTTGTAAATTGCAGTTTTCAGTTTTTGGGTTTTAATTAATTTGGAAAAACATGTTTTCGCTTTGTCAGTATGGGTTATAGAGTTTAGACTGATGGGCAATTATATCCATTTACAATTAAATAAAAGGTAAGGGGTCTGAATACTGTCTGAAGCCACTGTATGTGATATGCTTTAACCAGAATGACATGATATTCAGCAGGGGATTGAATCTTATCACCAAGGTCAGTATGTTATTAAAGTCACATGTCATTCAATATAATATTAAAGATACCTGAGTGTTTATGTGACACAATGAGTCTGGATGTACTCTGTGTTTTCACAGCAGTGCTTACAGCTTGCAAGGCCACAAATTGAGCTAAAGTGCATCTTGAGATAAACTTCCAACCTCACGCTTATGGTTTTACCTTCGGCACTTTGTCAGCCCTGTAATGTCTGATGTCGAACGTGGAAATGATAAGCTTAGGGTAAAGACCGCAGGAAGAATGGATAAATGTTGGGTCGGAGTCTGTGTAGTTCTCTCCCACTCAGCACTCAAGTAGAACTACAGTAGGTGGGCGTTTTTCTCAGAGAAAGAGTCACAGACAGAGAGGGAGAGAGAGAGAGAGAGAGAGAGAGAGAGAGAGAGGGAGAGATCGGTCTGGAGATGGGGAGACGTGGAGGAAGGGTGGCAGACTCAGTGAGGCAGGTGAAACGGAGGGAGGGAAGGTGGAGTGATAATTCTGTGTCAGAGACGGCGTGTGGTGGCGAGAGAGAAAGGTTTGCGTAGGGAGGATATATTACATGCAGTTCCATTAGTGTGTGTAATGGTGCTGAAAGGCTGCGTTCTGGTGCTGTTGACCGTGATGGTAGTAGGAGTTGAATTAAACAGTCCCTGTCAGGCAGCGCTGGTCACATACTGGGCTATCAAAGAGAAACACACCACACACAACTCCTCCTATACAGCCATATTACAACACGTCAAACCAGCCACAGCCTTTGTTCTGCTTTACTGACGGGGTGTGTGCGCTCAGCGTGAGACGACACACGGTAATTGCCTCTGTAGAGTGTACAAATTTACACTCAGCGCCATGTGGGCACAGGTAATTGGATTTCATATTACCAGCTCAATAGTAGTGGTAATGTAATAATTGTTAGATCATGTAAAAACATTTTTGAAAAGGTGTTCATGTTAAGGATTTCTGAATAAAGAAATAACTTTCGCAGACTGGAATTTTGTTTTTAATATACATTTTATAAACAGTTTGACTTAATTTAACACACACACACCCACACACATTTTCAGAGTACATTTTACACAACAATGACTTCTTCAATTTGACTATGACCAAAAGTCTGATCTACTGAGACATTTACATTTGCATTTATTCATTTGGCAGATGCTTTTATCAAAAGTGACTTACAAGTTTCAGTGCAGGAGACAAGAGTACATCTATTCACTAAGTTAGGCTTGTTAGGGTGTTAGAGATGACATATATAACATCTTCATGTATTATATGTTAATGTTTATGTTCCTAGTAGTGATATTTCCAAATATTGAGAGCATCTCAGGGTGAAGCAGTACGTGGTTCATGCTGCTCAGAGGATGAAACAGAAACCGGACTTTTTCAAATCTATAAAACAAACACTCACATTCTGTGTTCTGAAAGAGTGAAGGAGACAGACAACAGCATTGTGTGAAAATACACAGTGCCGTCTTTCTTTTCAATGTCACTATTGCCAGGGTGCAGACACACACACACACAATCACACACAACCACACACACACAGACAACCACACACAACCACACACACACATAGACACACACACACACAACCACACACAACCACACAACACACACACACACACACACACACACACACACAGAGTGCTCAAAAAATAAATTTAAAGGTAGAAAACAGGGAACTTTCATGACGTTTGCATTTTCTTTCTGTGTACTTACTACTTACATGATTATACACAAACACACACACACACATATATACATATATATGTATTATATAAAATAATAAAGTGAGCAAAGCCGTGATCAAAACAGGAAAAGTGAAAGGTGAGTGTCTTTGGCAACTAGACCCTGTTCTGATGTCATCGTATTGGAGAGGGGAGGAGGACTGTGTGTAGTGTAGGAAATCCCCCACCCCAGGCCACCCCACCCAACCCCACCTCACCCCTGGGTCTAGACACTGGTAGTGGTCAAGAGATGAAGTGATGAGGACCAGAAGACTGGATGAGGATGGATTCAGATGGGCTCAAAGAGGAACGCTGGAGAGGAAGCTGGAGGTGAAGGGGGAGGAGGACGGTCACAGCACTCCATCTGAAATGACAGCTGACAGCAGAGGAGGAAATGGATTTAAAGTTTGACAGCAATGATATTATTGGATGATTGGGATCGTGGTGAAATATGACCAATAACGCCGATGGTCAGCTGATTACAAAAGTGAAGTGTGAATGACATGAGACATAGAGAGTCTTCCTGATTGAAGTTACGGGTCATTACAATTATTTCTTCTTGTATTGAGGCCTGTCGCTGTGGTAGGCCAATGACAGAAACTTTTACGTTGTCACCGCCAGACCACATCATATACTTGTTTGTTATCTCAGTATGATTGTGCATTAAAAGATTATATCCATGGCAAAAACTGGAGCATCAAGATGTAAAGCTGGTTAACAACAGGAAGATTTAAAAAGGAAAGAGAGTCGAGAGACAGATGGTGAATCGACACGTGATTTCTCTCCTGTCAAACAAGAAAGAAAATGTTTCCCCTGCTTTCAATTCAATCCTAAATGTTCATTCATTATCATTAAAGTAAAAAGAGCTCTGAAAACACAGTATTTAGCCTCCATAACGTTGTGAGGGTGACATGGGCCACCAACATTTTTGAGATTTTGAAGTGGGTCATGAGTTGGACTACAGAGTGCTACAAAGTAAATCACTTGGCACACAGTTGTTGGTTATATCAGACATGACCTTCTCTGAGCTCAGCATAAAAGATTTATTTTCTCAACCTCATTTTTTAAAATTTTTTTGTTGAACTATTTAACGCGTCTTTTTGCACTGATGCTCCACCGTTAAAAAAGAAAGAATCAGATCGACCTACTGTTTTCTAAGTTGCCGAATTTCGACCAGCAAACTTGATTGTTCACCGTCTGAACCTTATTCACTGCACAGACCTCAGGGTCTGACAGAAAATGGATTGTGAATTATGCAAGCCAAAAGGCATACTGATCAATACAGATTTTAAGTGCCGTAAGTCCAACCTACACAACATATTGATTCGGTTGCATGTCTAGTTGGTGCACTTGTGCATGAAATTCATTGTGTTACAGCAGCCATCTTTTCAATGCCAGCATCTTAAACTCCTCAGGTTACTTTACTCTCTCTGCTTTAACCGTCAAAAGCGTCTGTATGCTTACAGTTGTAGGACGTGTATGTACAGTATTTTATTCTGTTAGAAGTAGGGTTGTAATCAAGATGCTGCTCCATCCGACCATACACTGCAGCTCAGCCCAGCTTCAACTGAAAATCGCTCTTTACCCGTCCACACATGCACTGCGGGTATTGAGAGGTCATCTCTGCTCGTCTCTCTGTTGAGTTGATTGGTGAACTGTGACCACAGTTTTCATACAGACACCTGAGATCCTTGGAGGCCAGGATTTAAAGGTCAAGCACAAAGGGGACAATATGAAAAAGGAAAATAAATGTGAAGAAAAACGTCAAAATAAATATTTTAAATGTCAATGTGATATTTATGTTTTATTTCCTGTGTAAAATGAGCAAATTATTCATCATTGTTTGACTAAAAGCATTCATTTTAATCATAGAGATTCTAAACTGCTATTTTCCAGTAATTACATCACCTTAAGCTGAACACATTTCCTCAACTTTCCCTGCAGGTACAACCATTTGATTTTAATATGTTGCTTCTGTCCCAGGTTCATTATCTACCACTGTGTCTTACTCATTTAAAATGTATTTCAGAAAATGAGAAAGTGTTTAAATATTCCCCACACACCTGTGGTACTTGCCTGCATTTTGATTATTTAGAAAACTTGTAGATGTAATACAAAGAACAGGGTGGAGAGATAAATATACCAGTGAATTTAGGTTCATACCATGACAAACAGCTGGGTTTTTTAAACAATGTATAGAAGTACTCAATATAAAACCCAGCCTGGTTTAGGGGTAGTGACATACAAACACAGGTTTTGTCCTGTTTGTTGCAAACCTGGTTTTGTTCAACTGGCCAATTTTATTCCAATATTCACTCTCTTTTAGCTGTTGTTGGTCTCGATCAACTCCTGAGGCAAAACATCAGGCTTCTTAGCTGCTAAATGCTACATTATGTTGACCAGCTAGTCTCTAACTGTGTCTGTCTGGTGCTTTACACTATGGAAGTGCTGAGAATGAAGCAAACTTTTAAGCTCTGTAGAACTGTATATAAAGATAGACGTAGCCTCTATGATGTCACCCATAGGTTTCTGAAGAGTGGTTGTAAAGCTCAGAGTGGGCTGCTCTGCTGTCACTATCTTGGCAGTGTCTGACTCCACCTTACTCCCAGATAATCCAAAAATGGGCAAAAAGGAGGGGCATATGTACCAGTCTGTAGACATGCTTATATGTGATGTAAAGTTGGGCAATTTAACATGGGAATCTATGGAGATTGACTCACCAGCCTCCACTTCCGTGTTGGCTTCATTTTTTTTGTATAATTGTTTCACTTAGTCATTTGATGTTACTATAAAAATATTAATTATTAAAATAAATGAAGTCTTTGCTTGCTCCATGTAGAATAGCCTATGTTCTGGGATTAGCATCCAATTAGCAAGCGTGGATTGCAAAAAGGCTAAAGAAAAACAATAATACTGAATGGGTGAATCATTAGCTAAAGCTAACAAGCTATATTGGATACATTTCACTATTTAATATATTTCAAGGATGTTAACTTGACATTAATTCCACAGGATTTAAACAGATGACATTTATGACTGGCCATTTCCTGGTAGCCTACAGTGTGAACCTACACAAACACAAAGCTCTAAACTTAAAAGTAAAAACTGAACAATTTGTCAAACATCTAATTAGTACCTGCACCCAAAGCAATCCCCAATTATAACAACAAAGTTAATAAAATAGTTGCTGCGTTTTAGCAGTGGAGAAAAAGCAGGCTCCAGTAGCTCAGAGAGTGTGGTCAGAGAGAATATGCTGCAGAACAGGAAGAAAATAAAATCTAAAGCAGGAGTATTGAGTGAGAGGAGAGAATGTGTGAGCCAGAAGGACAGAGAGATGGGGGGGGGGGGGGGGGGGGGGGGGATAGAGACAGAATCTCATTAACGGTCTGAGGAGTCTTTGGCCTTGGCCTTTAATGTGATGCTATGTCTCTCAGTCTTCGCCAGAAGCTGCCAACTTTCCCCCTCCTTCCCTCCTTCCCTCCCTCCCTCCCTCCCTTCCACCCTCACTCTCTCCTCTCTCACCCTGCCTCTTCCCTAGCTCTCTCTGTCTCTCTCTCTCTCTCTCCCTCTCCTTCTATCCCTTGCTTTTTATTACGCTTGCATCTCCTCTCCCCCGGCTGCTCAGTGTCTTTCTCCTGCTCTTCTTGATGCTGTGGAGCATGGTGAGATGGGTATTATTTATTTATGGTCATGCATTGTCTGTGTGCGTGGGCTTAAGTAATATTCATCTGAGCTGTGCCGCTATAATACAAAGCCTTATTCCTTCTCATATGCAAGGGATGAAACACAAGCACTGAAGCCTGCTACGGCCCCGAGTTGAATACCCCCAACTAAAAGTGGAGGGAGTGCGGTGGTGGCGGGAAGGGGGCTCGGCACGCTTTGTTAAGAACTGCAAAGAGGACAAACTCACTCTACCTTTTTTTTTTTTGTTTCTTTTTTACTTACTTTGCTTCTTTCTTTAGGAGTTTTTCTTCTATTTCTTTAAACCCTTTTCTTTTTGCTCATGTACGCTCCTTTTCTTCTCTCCAGTGCAGGGCTGCAGGGCAGGTCACCGCTGTAGAAGCTGTGGTGCAGTGAAGCAGAAGAGCTTTGTCCCACTGTAGAAAGCATCTTTTCCCATTAAATCAGGCTGGTATTTTCCATCTGTCCCAAAGCGAGGTTTAATGGCCCGTCGCGTGACTTTTAAATGTATCTGGGGACGTGTGTTTTTTCATCTGCATCCTTCTTTTGGCAAACTTTAATGCTCTTTGCTCTGAGGAGAAAAAAAACACAAGGGACATTTTAAATTCAAATTGAAATTGAAATTAATTTTTGCTAAAAACAAACAAAAATTAGCACACGTATGATCAGTATCTGTTTTCACTTAAACTATAATTGCAAAAAAGAACATATATATATAATTTCTGTTTATTTTTCTGCAGTGGCAGTGCTCCCTACATTAGTGTTTTCCAAGGGTTTTAATTTTAGGTCAATGTCTGTTAGAAAAATTGTTCATGATATCATTTCAGCTCCAGCAGCCAGACAGGCAGAAAACTAGCCGTGGGGCTGATGCTGTTGTAGCTGGAACTTGGTCCCATCTGTGATTTCAGCACTACGTATGTTTCTTCATGACTCTGGCTGTTACTCTGTGTCATGACTCAAATCACTGCCTAACACAGGGAGAGCTCAGGTTAGCTCAGGAATTCATTTATTTTTTACTGTGAGCTTTGACAGTCTGGCCATTTGTCAATTACCGAACACATGAAGCAGAGGCAGCAAACACTAGCTACACCCCAGCTCCTTCCTTGTATAATGCAGGGCCCCTGCCACATTGAGTCTGCAGAAGCAGTCAGTGACTCAGCAGGTGTTGATAGAAGAAGACAAAAAGCAGCATCTACTGGGGATCAGTGATAACGTAAGCTCCTCCTTTAAATATGAACTTAACTGCACAAAACGACGCTGAAAGAAGAAAAACACATCTTGCATCAGCGTTTGTAGGTTACACAAGAGCTGTGACGTCCTCCAGTCAGCAGCGCACCATGGAGGTTGACAGTGCTTCTCCCAGCAAAGCCAGCTCTCAGTGTCAGTCACAGCTGCCACAGGGAAACATCCATTTACAGGCGTCAATCTTCCCCACGAAATATGTCCAAAAACCAATGCATGATCTTTTTAAAGACAGATTATATTGTACTTCCTTATATCAAAAAAAAAAAATTCAGTTTGACTTTAAGCCTGACCATCGCTTTTCTTCATCACTGCTCTTCTCTTGAAAAATGCAGATGAGGCAGGGGAAGAGTAAAGGATGACAGCAGTAGAACATAGTTGGGAGCTTGCAATCTGTTGCTGAAGCACCAGTAAATTGGGTGGGGGGAGTGGGGTGGGGGTGGGGTGGGTAGTAAGTGTGGGTGTGAGAGCAGAACAAAGCAAGGGAGGAAAACTAAACTAGATACACTTACGCACACATACACATACACACACACACACAAACACACACACACACACACAAACACACACACATAAGCAACCAAACAAGCCGAGACTAGGAGCTTCTTCTTTTTTGGAATTAGACGGCACTGGATGTCGTTCTAATTTCCTCCTCTCCTCCTCCCTCCATCTTTATCCCTGTTTCTGCCGAGCGAAGCTTAATGATGTCCCTTGTGACAAGTGCTGGTTAACTACTAGCCATCAACACTCGCAGGCACACACACAGACACAGAGAGGCTGTGCACGCTGCTCTGCCACGTACACACACTGCAAACGCTCATACATTCTGGCCAGCAGCTGGTAGCTTTGCCAACTGTGTCCCCCTGACTTGAAGGAGATATGGGAGCAGATGTGACTCTATTCCGCCTGACAGGTCTGGGAGAAGAAAACAAGAGCCTGTAGACTGTATGTGTGTGTGAGAGAGAGAGAGAGCGAGAGAGAGAGAGAGTACAAGAGCCTGTTTCCACCCTTTACTCCTCAGAAACATACAATAGATTTGTCTTTGTTTTGTATGACCATGGCAACATCTTCATTCTATGCAGAACACACTGAGCGGCTGCATCCCATTACCCTAGAAATGCCTCTCCCTCTCCTCCGCTGTTTCCTCCTGTCCTTTCTGATGTGTTGCCCCCGCCATCCCCACACTGGAGGAAACACAGTAAGCTGCTTCATTATCTCCTTTGCAGCAGCTTTGTTGGGGACTGAGGAGTGGGGAGGGAAACATGGGACTATCCTTTCAGAAAGCTTTTTCCACTGCCACGCCCAGCTACATTTTAAGTTGACATCCGCAATAATAAAACCCAGAGATTAAAGCTCCCAAGAATATCAGAGGCTAACGATGATCGGCTTAAGAATTTTAGCTGAAATAATTGTTGGTTTTCAGAATTTTTACACGAAAACATTTCTGTGGGCAAGTGTTTAAGCTGCGACACTCTATAGCAAACATATAGTTTGCTATACTGTAGTTTTAATCATAGGGCAGATTCAGACGAGATTTCATGACAACAGCGCTGCGAGGATTAACTGCTAAAATCAAACAACTTGGTCTCTGTTCTGTTCCCTCCCTTTCTTCTGAGAAATTTACAGCTTTGGCATAAAACAATGAGATCTAATCAGTTCCCGCTCTAAAAGGATGATATATGTGCTGCGAGCCTATAGACACACACACAAAAAAAAAAAAAACCCTCCACTTATATTAAAGATGATGCTGTTTATGCCTTCTCAGTTTGTGAATATTAAGCAGCATCACACCAAGCATGATCCAAATCCAATACGCCGTGGAAGCTGCAGTGTGAGGGCACGAGTTTATTTGAGCTGGAGTGATTTATAATGAATTCTTCCCATGAGGCATGAAGCCAAATAAACACACTGTACATGCAAATACTGAATGATCAAGTGATAGTGAAGCATTCCCAGGGGATATTTCGGAGTTGCTGTCATTATCAATCATATTCAGACATTGCACTGCATGTCTTCGCGTGTGTGTGTGTGTGTGTGTGTGTGTTGTGTGTGTGTGTATGTGTGTGTGTGTGTGTGTGTGTGTGTGTGTGTGTATGACATATCCGCACAAGCAGTGTTTGTGTGTGCGTTTCAACTACTCCAGAGTTTACTCACTATTTCACAAATCTTTAGGTGAAGGGCTTATCTTCAATCAGGCTCATTTCCTTTATATGGGGATTAGAGGAGAGTAATTAATCTTTAATCTCATCAGATAGGGTGCTCAGCAGTGTTTGCACACTGGAAACTAACATGGTAGATGCAGCCATAAACCACACCAACATACGCACGCACACACACACACACACACACACACACACACACACACACACACATAGAGTTGGGTGATTAACAAGTAATTTGCATTGTGTGTGCACTAATCTGGGACAAGGCCATAATTATACTTAGACACAATAGCACACAGCACTTGTTGGACGGTTCATTACATGAGTCTTGTGTGAGTCGCTGTCAGTATCCAACACACTAAAACAAAAATATGGTCGTTCTTATGGAAGTCTAACACAGCTTCAGCCATGTAATCGCAGAGCAGGATAGAGCATTAGATGTGCGTTACGGCCTAATCCAGCACGGCACTGGAACTCTTGTCCCTACATTGACGTGGTGACGCTGGTATCTCAGTGCTTTTGGGAAATGAGCATATACTCAGCAGGAACTCTCGCTGGCTGGGTGTGGCTGCCCACAACAAAACGAAAGCAAGGCACCTTCATCTGTCCCAAAGTGAGGTTTAATGGCCCGTCACATGACTTTTAAATGTATCTGGGGATGTGTGTTTTTTTTTTTCGTCTGCATGCTTCTTCTGGTCAACTTCAACTTTTTGCTCTTTTTTTTTTTTTTATTAGCACAGGTACGGTCAGTATCAGTTTTCACTTAAATTATAATTGCAAAAATTTACATTAGTGTTTTCTAAGGGTCATGAGTTTTTAATATTAGGTCAATGTCTGTTAGAAATACTTGATAACATCATGAAGCCTATAAAGGCAGTTAATCAGAGTAAAAAAATAACTAGAAAAAACGAATAAAAGACGTTTTTTGCATTGATTTAAAGGGTCAAATAATAAAAAGTGTATTTTCTCACTTGCTCTTGTGGCTCTGTATCTAGCCATGCAGATAGTTGTGGTTTAATTCGTCCAATTTGTCAATGAGATTTCTGAGTCAACCCAAACACAGTGGAGGTGAATGAAGATCCATTTGTGACACTCTCAGTTCTAAAAACTTCGACCAAGTTAACACTGTCTTTCCAGAAATAGTGACTCACAATAACTCACACCTTTCTGTGAACAACAACAACACTTCTTGTCACACGTTGATGATTCTGCCCAGATGTTGTGCAGTTGACACTGTTTTTTTTTTTTTTTTTTCTCTATTCTGTACCAAAAACTAATTCCAGCGAATTGTTGTTCATTCAATTCAACTAATACAGATCCTGGAAGTGTCTAATCTTGATTTCTGTTTTCTTTTTTTTCTGTAGGTTTGGTAAAGTTTACATTTGTACTGCTGGTATCCTGTTTGAGTGTTATAATTATGTGGATTTATTTTAGTTTTTAACAACTTTTCCATGTACTCCCTGGGACTTGGAGCAGCTGTGGCTATGAACAGATCATCCAATAACTGGGAGGCCGTTGTTCAGTTCAGTCCAAATTTCGACATGTCCTTGGGCAAGATACTGAAGCCAAATTGTGTGAGTGTGTATGTATATCATAGAAAAGCGCTATGTGTGGGAAAAATAGGTGAATGAATGTGGTTTCCATTGTAATTGACACACTTTGAGTGGTTGATAAGAGTAGAAAAGCGCTTTAATTGCAGTCCATTTACCTGTAACATTACTATAAATCGATGATTGTCAGCCAGGGTTAGCACTCGTCATTAAGAGGAAGAATCTCTACGGGAGGGTGTTGATGTAACGGGAGAGAGAGACTGCTGAACTGAATAACCTGTCAGGAGGTCATTGAGAATTGCTGATCTGATGGCACACACAGTGATTATGCAAAAGCACACAGAACAACACATGAAAGCAGCCGTTGAGCCGTAATACACATCCTCATCAACCATTATTGGCAGCAGATAAAAATCACCACGGCAGCTGCACACACACATTAAAATTACTGATGACAAGGCCTAGGATTTCAGTTAGACTTCATAAATTTCTTTTATCATTCATTTTTACCAGTTTTTTCAAGACTTTAAATTTTTTTTTACTTGTGGGGGAGCTCAGGTCTCTTTTGGGAGAGCTAAGCTCCATCTGGCTCCACCGTAATTCGAACACAGCCACAAACAAAATTCCTTTGACCTCTATTATGTATATATGTTTTAGAAAGAGACATCTCAAAATGTAAGTATTGAGTAGTAGTAAGTATTAAGTCACAAAACATGTGTGTATGCAAAGTGTTTTGTTATGATTTCATTTATTTGAACACACTAAAAAGCTGAAAACTCCCAACAAACTGCTTCACTTTGACCTAGAGAGTCATGGGATTAAAATGTTAATATCTAAAGTACTGCTTAATGGTTATACAGTAAACTATAGCACTCAGCATGACTGTTTGTAATGGTTTTGACCTTTCCTGCTGGTTTCACTGGCTTTAAAGCAGAGCAGTAAATCTGTGATGCAGCACATCTTGGAAAGAGACTAGGACACGATGACATTTGAGATAATGCACATGACATTTTTTGTAGGACTTTGTCAGAGCGAGCCCTCAAGGTTATCTGAGGTTGTCGTGTTTGTTTGTATTGGCAGAATAATGGTTGACATCAGTCTGCATGTCCGCTGAGTGACTTTAATAGAGGGTTGAAATAACGGTCCATGACATGTACAGTAACCTGATGGCGTGTTTTCTATGCTTGTTTAAAGAAATAAGCCTATATGTCATTGTTGAGTTGTTTTAGCCCACAAAGGTTTTGTGTGGACGAGATTAATACGTGAAGCAGCTCCCGGTTTGCAAAACCCTTCACACACAAACACACACATGAACAAACACACACACACACACACACACACACACACACACACACACAACACACACACACACACACACACACACACACACCACCTTGTCACAACTCTTTTTAGCTTCCATCTGAAATGAGAACATGCCCTGGGCCGTGCTGGGAGAATGGAAGTCAAAGACAGAAAGAGAAAATAAAGAGAGGGACAGGGAGGGAAATAAAATGAAAGAGAGGAGCCAAAGGGGAGAACAAAGAATGATAAAAGGCCAAAGCAGGAGTGGGAAGGGGGGAGCGAAAGACAGAGAGACGGAGAGAGAGAACAAGACAGGGGCTGTGGATCAGCCTGGAGGGTCAGCGGTGTGAAAGAGTTGTGGTTCATTGTAATGTCTCAACCTCTTCCATCCTGCCACCCCCCCACCCCCACCCCTCCCTCCATCCCCGACCACGGTGCCCACCCCACCTCCCACCCACACCCTCCAGCAGCTATTTAACATGGAAATTGATTTAAACAGAAGCTGAGATATCCGCAGTGGGACCTGAGGACAGGTGCCTCCAGTCAGCAGAGGAGAAGCTAATGAGAGGTGAGAGACCCGAGCAGAGCTAACAAGGAAAGCAGAGAGCACAATGAGATGGGAGAGGAGCAGCAGAAATTAGAGGGAGGGAGCGCGCAATGGGGAAGAAATTGAAGTGAAATTGGAGAGAAATGAGGGAGTCAAAATTTTATAATTTCCAGCTCGAGTTCCCTGCCAACCACGAGATGAGAAATAAATAAATAAATGAGTGAGAAAAGTGTGAGTGTTCGTATGCGAGTCTCTGTGTGTGGGTGTGGAGCTACAGTCTGTGGGTTAGCAATATATTCCAGTCAGGCAGAAGAACTGTTCGTTCATATTTTAAATTTGTGGAAGTAAAGTTGCTGGTGTTATATAGAGTAAAGTAAAAGTCAAGAGCTAAAACAGCTATGCTTTGTATATGAGCCTCTTTGTGTTCACAAAAAGCACTTAGAGAACGATCTTTTGCTACTAGCTAGCCAAATTGAGGAGCTAGCAAGAGCATGATTAAGCTGATGTGATTTACTGTGTCGGTAACATACAAGGTATTAGCTCTATTTGCATATCCAAAAATGGCTTCAGCATTGAATGATTCTGCCGTTATAGCTATCAAATTTAGCCTTGTGTAACATTAATAGCTAAGTTAGCGACACAATGGTTTGTATTTATTTCTAGGGAAGATATAGTGGAAGAAAAATAAAGAATGAAAAGGCGTTGGAGTCAGGTTTTTTCAAGAAGAAACCACGTCTGAGTCAAACAGATGCAGTGCAGGTCAGAGCCAACCTTCCACCAGGAAGAGGCAACAAGCTAGCAGCCATGGACCTGGTGAGGGCTCCACCAGCAGCATCTACCTGCAGCAACAGGTTTTCTTCCTTTTCACTATTGTAACCAGTTCAGAAGATACCACTTCTCAGATTAACATAATTAACCATGGTAATTGATTCATATTTAAGGTACGCACAGTAATGAAAGCTCCCACCAAAGCTGGGGGAGAAGTGGACCAGTCTCAGAGCAGTCGACGCAGCAGAAGTGTTCCCAGTCCCATCTGGATCAGAATTTGCTAAATATGTTGGACCTCAAGGTATATTTATTTTGTCATCTTCCAGTGCTTTACACAATTTCCCTGTGAACACTATTGATGATAAAATAATGGGTCTAATGTTTAATGTATGTATATTTTTTATACAGTTCACAATGGTGGTGGGTCCTGTGAAGTCGAACTTCAGGATGTTCCCCAGAACACAAAAAGAAGGAGGGCATTTAACTCTACACGGTATACGGATAGAATATTCACAGGACATGGCACATTGTTTTGTATGCAGACATTTTTCACTCCCCTCTGCCCCTCAGTCTGCCTTCACTTTTCACTCTCTGGCTTTTCAAACTGGAAATAAGCACTGTATAAGAGCAGTGGGTTTGCAACACATTTCAAATGGAGCACCATGTAAATGCCTTGTTAGCATGGTCTGAATACAGAAGGACACCTAAGGGGAACACATCTTTGTTGAAATCAATGGATAAAGAGTACAGAAAAAGAATGAAAGAGAATCTGGACTATGTAAAACCTGTGGTAGATGTTCTACTGCTTACTGCCACAAAAAAATATTACCAAAAGAGGTCATTATGAGTCAGAGGAGTCGGAGAAAAGGAGGAACTTTCAGGCCACATTCATATTGGAACAAATGAAAACATGATCCAGTAGTGAGGAGAAAAGCAGAAATGCTAAATACACACATAATACCAGACAAAAAGGTATCCTGGAGTGTTTGGCAGAGAAGGTTGTGCATAATATCATCCAACAGGTCAAAGAAAGTGAGACATCCAGTTAATGAAACATGAGAAAAAACAAATTTCTCTGGTCTTGAGATTTTATTAAGCGGGCAGTACATGAGAGTTTCTTACATTTTCAAAAAGCTGTTAGTTAAGACACTGCAGGGGTTAAAAGAAAAGATCATCAACCGTCTAGAGAGATATGAGCAATACGACAGAGCATCCGTAATGAGCAGAACACATGCAGGTGTTTCTGCACACATAAAGACACACTGCCTGAACCTGCTGCTGACTGATACTGTGAAGTCAGTACCTGAGGCAGCGTGTTTCTTTGTGTGACTAGAGAAGCTATAGGTTCTCCAGGACGGGCTCGTATCTTCACAACACATGGCTTGTAGTGCAGCAAGAAATGTACGGAGGTCAGCCAAGTGCTTGGGAAGCTCAGCGACACGAGATGGGCATGCAGTCACTTTGCCTGGACAGGCTACCTGCAGTGCTCTGCGTTCTCGAAGATATTGGTGATGAGAGAGTCGGGAATCGGGGGGAGGTCTGTGAAGGCACAGGGCCTACCTTCCTAATCTGAGCCTTTCAAACACTCACACAGCAACGGCTTTGTAGAAGAGTCGCCTCTTTTTTCATCCACAGAGACCTACGAGTAAAACACCAAGGCAAATGGATTTTGAGGAAAGGAGAGGAAAAGGAAAGGAGGAATGCAAAGCCTGACCACTATATTTCTGAAGCCTTACAAAGAGGTGTTCCATGAACTTTTGCAGTTGCTTTTGTAATACCAGTAAGCAATGCTGCTTGTGAACAGAGTTTTTGCATCATGAAATTGATCAAGAATCACCTACACACTAGGGGCATGGACAACATGGAGTGCAGACAACACACATACTGCAATGTTTGTATTGAAAATACAACATGTTAAATGAATCAGACACAAGGCAAGCCTGCACTGGGACAAGAAGAAACAGGAGGCCAGAAGGCCAGAAGCTAGCCCACTGGAGCGCAGGTTGGAAGATGGCTGACTCAAATGCAGACTCTAATAACAGCTAACAAGCAGCAACAGGCAACAGGTAACCAAATTCAGGAGGCTGGCACGAAGGAAAACACTACGAAGCAAAAGCAGATGAACTGACAAGAAGATGGTGAAAAAGGTAGCGGAAGGAAGCTCAGGTGATTGTAAATGTGTAACAGGTGAGTACGTGGAAATATGGACAGGAAAACAGTCAGCGGACATCCAGCGGACGGATGGAAAAATGGCAGATCTGGGGAGATGAAGGGGAGAACAAGACTCAAGAGAAGTGAAGAGGGGGCTGGAAACAGGGTCCGAGGGGAACTGGGAAGCCGACTGTGACACACAATGCACATACAGTATTCTTTGAAGGAGATAATGATCACACCACTTAAGTGCAATCTATCATCAAAGCTGTATGCTGCTAACCTTGCCAACACATGCTGAGATTTTCCTGGTGAGTCAAGTTTCAGTTTCTTCTCCTGGAAGGAATTGGCTGAAGGAGGTCAAAGTAGAGGTCACACAGTCTTGACAGATCAAAGCGAGGGAGTGCAGGTTACTGTCCAAACCGCCCCCCCCGATATGAGCTGTGACTCATGGGTCCGAACAACTTCTATTAACTTCACACGAAACTCACCTTTCCCTTTTGCAAATTGCTTTGGGCTTCCCACGAATGCCTCTCCAAAATCAGCACCGCTATAAGGGCCGAGACAAGGGGAAGTAACTTCATTATTTTTGATGGAAATCAGACATGACAAAGAAGCATGCAGACATCACAAGCTGGGCCGGTTGGAGCACCATTCGTTATTTCCCCCACTTCGCACCTGAGCTGTCTGCAGATAAAAGAAACGGCTGACTTCAGACCGCTTGAGTCTTATTGATCTCTGCTTGCCATTTGGGGATGTAAAAATCCAACATGTGAACATGTGTACTCTCACGTACACGGATGCGCGGTTTTGAATATCAGTAGGATTAGTGAAAGGTCTGACTGTCGTGAGCTTTCAGATTGTTAACTGCACTAAAAGACGGCTGAACTGCTCTTTAAATGTGATCTCGCAATTTGATAAATGTATTTAGGAAACATGACAGGTGTGACATTTTCTGGCAATATCCTCCCACACACAGATCTAAAGGCACTCTTCATTCTCTCTCACTTTCTATCATCCTCTCTCTGTCCTTCTATAGAAACTGATACAGACACCCAATGAAGCTGTTCTAACTGTTTGGTTTCTCTGTCTGTCATTAATAAACAACTTAAGAAGTGCTTCCAGTCTCTTTCTTGCACACACACACACACACACACACACACACACACACACACACACACACACACAGCTTTGCTCTATCCCACTTGCACTGCAGCATCTAGTAAGTCTTCCATGGCAACCATTTCAAAAGTAAGATTCATCCACTTTATATAGCTGGCCTAGTTTGTCTACTCCAGCCCCCGCTGAGCACTGCCATCCATGATGACAACTGGGCCCTATGCAGACGACACGGCACAGGAGAGGGGGACAAAATCCCTATGCAAACACTAACATTTAGTCTTGAAAGTTTTGTGTTCTACTTAAATAAAGCCTCAAAGAGACCTAAATAAAAGAGAGAGAGATCGAGAGAGAGAGGACTATTTTACTGTGGAAAAAAAAAAAGAAAACACATGTGAGTGCCGAAGTTGCAAAATGGCCCATGAAGAAGTGCTGTTCCAATAAGAAAACTGAGCATGGGCAGATTATGAGACAATGGGCCCTGGGCACAGATAATAAAAAGACTTTTCACCACCTACACAGGAGCAAGACATCCAAACTGAAGAAAAAGACACGAAAATGAGTGCACGGCCTTGTGCGTCTCTTTGTAGCCATTTAGTATCTGTTCATGGTTGATTTATGTGTCTTTGTAGTTTCTTTGCATCTCTTTGTATGTCTTTTTGTGGTCGTTTTAAATCTCTGGCTCTGTTCAGACGTGGCATAAACGTGCTTCTGGGGTGATCCGATCACAAGTGCACGTCAGTTCACACCCGGCATTAGAATTACAAACGTCTCCACGTCTCTACTGACCACTTGTGATCGGATCTCACGTCCCTGCTCTATATGCAAATACTATATACGTATGCAATGTTGTTTTTAGCCAATCAGACTGTGACACAAGGGTCTGTTGTCAATGTGTTTGAGTGAGTGAGCGAGTGAGCGAGAGAGAGAGAGAGAGAGAGAGAGGAGAGAGAGAGAGAGAGAGAGAGAGAGAGAGAGAGAGAGAGAGAGAGCTCTGCAATGATATAAAATGTTTTATCCATCTGAAATATTAAAATATTTTTGGTTCACTATGAAACTGTGTTGGGACTAATCAGACTGTGGGAGAGGACGTCAGTAGAAGACACGGCCCTTCAATGTGACCCAGGACACATTCGCGTTCACACTGCTAAAAGAGCGAGTCCACATGTGACCCAGACCACGGATTAAATGCGTCTCGGGTGCGTTCACACCTGCACACAGCCGACCACTTGTGATCAGATCACCTGAGACGGATGTTAATACCAGGTCTTAACAGGGCCTCTGTGGTCATTCTGTGTTAACGGCCAGTGGGGCTCATGTTAAGAGCCATCAACACTTCAGATTTGTTGTTTCAGCAGCCGCTCATTGTAACGTATGCATTGTTATCCTTAATTCACTTAGCCTAGAATTGGACACTGCGCTGACAACAGGTGAAAGTATCTCATGCTGACTTGTGAATTTGTCACATTGTGACAGAGTCACCTGAGGCCAATTGTGAATGGTTGTTAAATCTCCTGGGAAGGGATGAAAGGACAGCATTGTAGATGGGGGGGGGGGGGGGGGGGGGGGGGGGGTCGGGTCGTTGGCCTGTTGTACTTTAACGTCATTACAACAGCCAGGAGCACAAACAAGCCGAGTGACATCTATGGCCTTGATAACGACCCCACAGAGGTTAAATACCCGAGTCTCCTCAGAGGTGAAACGTCTTCCAGTTTCATTCAGCTCTTCTTGAAAAACAATGACCTGGATGACTGAGAACCTTCACCAACAAGTTCTAACCTGCTTCCTTTTTTTTTCCCTCATGTGAAAGTTTTGAAGTGCTGAGTGAATAAAGATATGCAACACTGACATACAGTGTAAAATACATTTTAATGGGTCCTTCAACCTTCAGAAATTCACCTGATGAATACAGGAGAAAATGAATTTCACGTGATGAAAAGTAAAAAAATAAAGTAAGTACAAGTGATCGACAGTTGGTGGGATCTATTGAGTTCGTATTGTTAGAAAGGGGTTAGCTTTTTCAAACAGAACAGTCATTTCTCAAGGAAAGTACACTTCATCATTCACTTAATCTGATGTGAGTCTAAATCACCAAAATCAGAGAGACATGGTTTTCACTGGGCAATGTCTGAGCACTATAGTTTTTAGCCAGTGTAATGTATACCTGTTAATACCCGCCTACATGATGAAAAAATGTAGAACGACTCTAAAAACACTTCAGCCACATGACTTCCATTTGCACCCTTGAAGTCTTTTTTTTTTTATCTATACTGTGTGAACGCGAGAGTGAACAGAGCGTTTACTTTAGTAAGCATTCCTATACATCTTCAAAGCCTCCCTTGCAATTCCCCTGGGAGATCAAGGACACTCGGGGGTCATCTCACCCCAATTTAAGCACAACAAGTCACTTTGATTATTGCCTCTCCTGACGAAAAGGCAGCTGATGTGTATCTGGCGGAGGCTGATTGTCACCATCTTCCCAGGCGTCAGCACGCCATGTTCCTCTGATGGTGTGAATCCGTCAGGACGAGAAGATGCAATCCAGCTGTCCACCGTATCTGCCCGCAGCATCTCCACCTCTTAACACACTCGCAGCATTTTAACACATCCACCTCCACACTCTGTAACCCACCCACTGCCAAAAAAAAAAGACAAGACAGCTCCGGCCTCCTGTCTCTCACCTTACTCCATCTATTCTCCCACGTTGCGTTATGTGAACGCGCCATGCCAGTTGACTGCAAGGAGGTGGGCAGAAACGGCAGACTATGTTGCAAGGGAAGCTGCAGCCAAGAGGAAACATCACAGATGACTGATACTCTGCTCGCTCATATTCAAGTCTACTTTTATTGATCATTGCCCAGTAACATTTACTTTCTTTTCCACCCTTACACTCTTGACAGTTCATCGATTCAAACAAAGGAGACGGATTCCACACTATCACTTATCTTTCATTAGATTATAGGAGACACAGAAATCGTTATTTTAGACATAAAGGCTGAAAAATGATCTGTTTTGGATATGGCCCGTTGACATTTCATCTCAAATGAGGGTTTCTAATGTTCTATCCTCTAAGCTGCTAGCTTTTTCAATAAGCTAAATGGAGCCTCTGACTTGGCTAATGCTGCCTCTGACCAGCAGATCGGGACAGAAAAATTTGTTTTTAATACAGGAAAGTACAGTTTTGACCTCTAAATGTAACTCAGCACCACAGGCAGCTGTAATATCATCAGTGATAATGGCAGAAAATGGCATAGAGGGGAATCAAATCAACAGAGGCATGATGGATGGATGGATGGATAGAGGGAAGTTAGTAATGTCTGTCTTCACCCGCTGTCCCTTTTCTCACATGCAGCTCCCCCAACGGCTCCATCTCGCTGAATTATCATACTTGGATGCTGAACCGCCGAGAACAGGCCAGCATTGGTTATGAAAGTGTTGCACATTTGCAATGAGGGTACATGCGTGTACATGCAAATAGGCCGCTGCTGCATTAGCATTTGATATCCTCAGGGCTACACAGGCAGTGCAACGCCAAGATGTGGCAGCGTGTGTGTGTGTGTGTGTGTGTGTGTGTGTGTGTGTGTGTGTGTATTATGTGTGTGAGCTCGCAGTGAACTCGACCACAGTGAGATACTGATCCGCACTCTGTGGGCATCTTTAACTTGCGAGCACTGAGTCTAATTTCACGCGGCAATAAGGCATGGATGCTAAACAGCGCGCTGCCAGAATCTTAAAATAAATAAATAAATAAATAAATAAAATACTTGAAATGCAGATGTCACGACGATTCTCCTCCTCCTCGAATACAGCTTGCCTTGCAAAAAGTAAAGAGCTCGCTTCACATCTAATTCAAGGGTTAATAGAAATTAAAAACAATTTCACAGCTTACTATAACAGGAGTTCTCATTTTATGGTAAATTAGACTGTAACAATTACATTTGTTGGAAGAGGGGGGTGGTCTGCGGAAACTGTGTACAGCGGCATGTGATCAGCAACGGCTTCAAGTGGGTGTACTCGTGGCTAGAAAATAATTACACAAGGATAACGAACAGTAATTCAATTTTGACATGAAATGGAGAAACTGTAAAAAAAAAGATAATAAAAAAAAATAAAAAAAATAGTCCACGTAATATGAGAACTGTTTGTCAGTCTCTGGTTATTCTGGATCTCCACTGGGCTGAACGTCTTCGTTGACCAGCTGCGAGTCTCAGTCCGGGAGTCTGAGCCAGCCCCCCCCCCCCCGGCACTAAATCAGCTGGCTCCTGTGGGTCACTTGGCAGCTGGCCACCACAACCCACCCGCCACCCATCCCTGCCCCCCTTTCCTGCCAGGAACAGAACTGGGCTTTGGGCCACTCCTTTTCAACTGGGGCGCCCCAAGAGCTTCGTCCGACCACCTCCTTCATGCTGAGCTGCTCCCGTGCACGGCTTCACTACAGAGGAGAGAGAAAGCACATGGGGTGGGGGGGTGGGATCGGGGTCGTCATGAGCAGACATGTTAACACACACAACACTGGTTCATGCTTTACAGTCATTTCAGGACAGATGGGAGGTGGTGCTTAGACCAACAACTACTTCACTTTTTCTTTTAATTTTAATTTCATTTTTTTCTTTTTTTTTTTTAAGTAGGGGCTGGAATAATTAAAGGTCATTTTCCTGCCAAGCAGCACAGCTCTTCTAACAATTGATAAGCAACATTTTAACTAAGTCAGACATAATTACTGGCAAGACTGGCGACTGTGGGTTAGTGCATTAACACTCAATCACCAGCTTATGCGATCACAGACGTACCTACAACATAGCAGCAAATGAAAACAAAAAGGCCCAGACAAAAAAATATTTCATAAATCAACGTTTCTGTAAAGTCTGAACGGCAGCAGCAAATATTTTTTCTTCATTAAAAAAACACTCAAATGTTGCTCTGAGGGACTCACAAAGTCTGAACCAGCTGCTGCAAACCAGCTGTTGTGTTGCTTTGTCATCACAAAGAAGCAGGATTTCATTTTCTAACATGTCAGAAAACTGGCGGTTAGTGGCGTTGAACACAATCTTCAAACAAGCGAGTGACCTTTCTGTCAAGGCACATCTCAAACAACGCCCTCAGACGGCTTTGTTATCCGACTTCCCTCAACTAAAATGCCAATGACAGTTATGGTTCTCAAAGTCTGACCACCAAGCATTACTTTGCCAAGCATTCATTTAACTTTTTCCTGCCTTCAAGGCATTGACGGGACATCATGAGAAATCCCTCTGACACCTCTCTCTCCTCCTGCTGGTTCCATTTCGGGAATCGCCAGAGTCCTCTGCCGCTGCCGTTTTCCTTCTGTCAGAGAAGCCCTGAGCTTACGGATCCTCATTAGTCACTTTCCCTGAGACCACGCTGACACCGGCGTCGCATTCTCCCTCACTCAGACTCGCTGAAGGCTAGTGCGGCCACACACCAATTCACAGACACTGTCAAAAGCACGGCGACTTAACAGGAGCCGGGCAATCATCAGAATCAACCAAGCTTTCAAATGCTGTGAATATCATGAACGTGCTGCTGCTGCATAATGTTACATGGGCTAAATAGGCCGAGAGGCATCTGAAGCAAAGTTTCCTGCACAATGGTCTTTGGGGAGAAATGGGAAAAAGTTAAAAAAAGAAAAAAAGGACCATACCAGGGTTTGAATGTTTTAGACCATTAGCTACAAATTGTGGATACTTTAGAGGGAAATGCCTAATCCATCACAGGGGGAAATTCGTCAGGTTTATTTTTAGTTAGCGTTGCACGCACGGTCTAAAAACTAGTTAGTAGTGCTTTGAGCTGCAAAAAGAATCACATCACTGAGGTTTTATTCAAAAACAAACAAACAAACAAACAGCTATCCTAATGACATCTTTGACATTTTGGGAGATGCATATATTTACTTTCTTGAGTTAGATGAGAAGATCTTCGACTCTCATGTCAGTACAGTAAATATGAAGCTTCATCCAGCAGCTGGTTAGCTTAGCATAAAGATTAGAACCAGGAGAACACATCTAGCCTGGCAAGTCACTTTACTAGGTGTTAACCCCTGTAAAAAACAGCATTATTTCCTTGTTACACTTTGGTGTTTGTACAGTAGGAAGATTTTGTTACCCATGACAGAGCCAGGCTAGCTTCTTCTCCATTTCCAATCTTTATGCTTAACTAAGAGAAGCTAACCGGTAGCATCACATTCACTGTAAATTACTCAAAAATGTGAATAAGCTTTCCCAAAATGTCGTACTCTTCAGACTTTGAGCTCCCAGGTGTCTGAGTGTCCATGAACGCACCAATAGGGAAAGATTACAAAGAAAAAAAACTCGGCTTTCTACAAAAGCAATGAAGCCTTGACAAAAACAATAAAGAAGCTGGATTGGCTCTCTGTGATGGATTACACATTTCATGCAGGTTTCAAGTCTATGCAAGATGATTTTTTATATTGTATAAACATGAATGGATACCAATGGCTGCCTGGAAGGTAGAAAAATCAATCTAAAAGACTGGCTGTATGGGTAGAGGTAACGGAAATGGAGTGTGTATATAATGGCTTAAAGCATGCAAAAACCAGCAGTACGGTCCTTTAAAATGGGTTATTAAAAAAAAAAAAAAAAAAAAAAGAATAGCAGTGGTGCAGCGTTGGACCAACCTGAGGTCTGTATGGTCTCACTTCAGCGGACTGTCAGTCTCCCAGCACTCAGTGACCGATAGCTGTGCCTGAAGGAAGGACAAACCCCAAATCAATACCTTGTCTAAAAACACAGAGAAATTTGAGACAGAGATCATGCAATGTCTACAGGAGAAGATATGCTCATGCAACTCAAGCTTTCTTTTTTGGATTAACTTTGTACAGGCAGAACCTTTTAAATATTACAGTAAGCAACCAAATAAAAAGTAACAGCAGCTCAACTGTACAGAAGATATTGACATAGATTTGGCTTTGTTCATTTTAGCAAGAGTTGCATTAACACTATTCTAACATATTTTGTTAGTACACAGAACAGTTATTTTGGTACATAAAATCCACTACTGTCAGATATTGGAAGTTACGTTTTTCTTACTTTTGAGTCGATTCTTTTTTGTTGCCATGACTGTAATAGTATTTTAAGAAACTACGCATTTACCAGCAAGTTTATGTCAATGGATAAACACACTACGAAATTAAACATTTAGGGTTAGGTTACCTTTACAGTGGAGTTCTCTAGGTTATAACCATCCTCTCCATTGCACTGCCATTACTCTGTACTAAAGTAGCCATCGCGCCAGCGTCATTCATGACAATGAAGCCTAGACCTGAATGGTGGTTTGAATTCAGTTAATTTTCAGATGCTATAAAAGCAATTCTCATTAACGATTACGACCACAGGTAAGAGGATTGAAAAAGTCTTATACATACCCAGGCATTCAATGCTTTAGAACTCTATACACATTAGGAAGCTATCCAGGTTATTTTAGAGGTCTTACCTCTGGGTCCTTTTTAAAAAGTATAGAAAGAGAGAGAAAGAATAAGTTGTGCTCTTTTGATAATCAATCAAGACATCATTTAGTAGGGTTAAATTCTTCAGACGTCAATACATTCATTTAGATTTAAAATGCGATTTTGAATGAGAAACAAAGGAAAACACCTACATCTGACTGCTGAAGGTTGTTTAAAAAAGGCCATTTCAGAATTTTACTAGGACAGGAAACAAATAAAGCAAGTTAAGTTTCATAAAAAACAAACTAAGCTTTATTGACAAACTGCTGCAAAACATCTTTTGGACAGATTTAGTAACCTATTTAGGCAAGCTTACACATGTAGCATAATGCATTTTATGGAGAGGGTACAGATACTAGTGGCAGAATAAGTACAGTTAGGATGTTTTAAAATATGTACAAGAGTTCGGATTGAGCTGCAGGATCCCTTCTCTGTAGAAAGAGAAGACCCATGTGGAGATTTTTGTCCCAATCCTTCTTTGAGTACTTTGAGCATGCAGTTTATAGAGAATCAGATCACAAAATGAAGACCTGAACTGTTTTTAGCATAACAGGAGGCCATTTCTCGGCCGTGTTCTCATTAAACAAACATTTTGTCTTCAGAGTCTTAAAATTAATTTTTAACAAGTAAAACAAATTGAGGATATGAGGACAGTCCATCTCAACAGTGTCTATTAGGGCTATATTTCAAAACTCTAAGTACAATGACAAATATTGCTGCCTAAGTCTAAATGGACAACGTTTTAGAACTATTTAAAAACAAACCATCATCAAGAATGAATTGTACTGATTCCATTAACATTGATTCTTTAACCTTCACTTAATTTAAGATCGTTTTTTTGTTTCTATATTACATAATTGAAAGTTTAAAAGGTCTTTTATTTGGCTATATTAACAGAATTTTGAAATGTAGCCTAAATGGGAATCTGCAACTGACCCTCGACAGATTCTTTGTATTTAAAAACAATTAAAATGGATTCCTTAGACAAGTGTGTAATGAGCCACTAATTCCACTAGAAATGATTACTTCCAAACAGTTAAAGAAATGAACGATCAACAATGCAAAAAAGCCAGAGGGGGGTAAAAAGGGTCAGAGAAAAAAAAAATCCAGCAACATAAACAAAAATTCAAATGAAAAAGAACAAAAAAAAGGACGCCAACTTCTCGTCTCTAACCCATCTAAAAGCCGCTTTGGTTGGTTGGTTGGTTGGTTGGTTGGATGGATGGGTGGGTGGGTGGGTGGTTGGTTGGTTGGTTGGAGCAACAAAGTAGGGGTGGGGGAGGGGGGTTTGCGGTCAAATCTCAAAAACCAGTTCAGATTTTCAGTTCCGAATTTGCTCTCTCGTATAAAGTCCGGTGTAGGAAAAGACCAAACCAAAGACAAAACGGACAATTACTTTTGTCGGGCTGCTTAAAGCAAGAGCTGCCGTGGTAGACAGGCGGTAGTCAGGGCGACACGTTAAGGGTGGCGGGTCCGCTTCAGTACTGTCGGTATGGGTGCTCCCGGTAAGGCGTCTTGGCACCTCTGGAGGGGGGAGGGGCCTTCCCTGGGCCTAATTGCTGGGTCCCGTTCCAGTCATCCTGGCCTGGAGAGGACAGAAAAACAAAAACATATGATTCAATATGGATTCAAACCTCCTCAAGATTTAGTACAGACAAAAAAATGTACTAGCAGGCCCTAAAGCCCAGTGGAAACAAACAAAAATCACATTTACATTGAGTGTTTAAATGTTGTGCAACAGCACTAAACAGTTAGCAGGGCTATGCTTTGTGCTGCCTGCATGATAGCACAAACAAAACGGGGACCCACTCGTTAAAACATTATGAGTGGTTCAAAACTCCACAAGGAGCATTAGAGTTACCAGTTATTGGCTTTAACTCTAAATTCTGGTTGCTCTTTAATCCTGCTTCAATGGAAAGTCACACATTGGGGCACACCAATATTTTTTGCCTCAGTTTAATTTGACAACTTCAGGGTAGTAAAGACAAGCAACCACCAACCAACCAGTAAATGTAAATTCACTCATAGCACCAAGCAAGTTTTTGGTCGTATTCTTAGCAGACTTTTTATATTCAGCAGCTTCCTAACAGTATAAATTGGCTCATGTTCGTTGACAGCGAAAAAAATAATTTTCTTACCATATGACTCATATGAGTCTGTGGTCTCTCCGTGTCCGTAGTCGTAGTATTCTGGCTCTCTGATGGTCAGAAAACAGGGGGAGAAGAAGAAAAATCACTTTTAATCTTCGAAAAACATCAAGTAGCTGCTGACTGTAATGTCTAGGGGGATGATAATTGGCTTCCACGAATAAGATCAAAGCTTGGCTCTCTAGCATGGAACATCTGAGTCCCAGCTGCCATCCGAACCATGAAACATGAAGCACCATCAATGCCGAGTTTGTGCAGAGTGGCTAAAAAGTATTTCTGTTGCACTCAAATCCCATCTCGAGCGAAACTAGCAACTAGGCGATGTGTGTGCACTTTGTGAGAAGCAGGTGAAAACCAAAGAGACATCTGATTCACTCACGCCTGCGGCTGACTGTAATAGCTGTCGTATGACTCGTAGGCCGCGTCTGTGTAGCTCTCATCGTAGCCCTGAAGAGGGAAGGAAACAGAGAAACAGAGTGAGATTTAAGGAGAGGCTTATTCATGAATCATGAATGTCAAGATGTCCCCAAAGTACTACACAAGTACTACAGCAGACACACTCTCCCCCTTATGTTTCGAGCATCTGAAATCACTTATTCCTGCGATGATGGACGAGCAGCTAACAGGGTGCCCAAAACTATCATGGAGACGGGTGTTGAAGAGGTCAGACTGAGCTACATCAACCTCAGAGCATCATATTGTGACAGGAAAACTCATCTTTTGGCTGTTAAACCACATATTCCTTGAATGTTTTATCATTTCTAATGGCTACCATATTAAAATTACAGGTTTAAAGAGATATGTTACTCTGCATAATAACAGTAACCTATAATATAACTGAGCTGAGGAGAGCAACATACAAATTAAATGGATAAATGAAAACTACCCTCCACTGGCAGTTTTACTTACATATTCGTCGTAGCTCTCTGGGGCTGTAGCAGGGGTGTGCTGGTGGGGCGGTGGAGGCGCCATCCTCTGTGGAGGTCCGGCAGCTGGGGGCCTGGCGCGGGGTGCCGCAGCTCCCCTGGAGGGTGCTGCGGGGAGTCCTCCTCGGCCTCCTGGTGCACCCCTCACTGCGCCACCCCTGCCTGGGCCGCCTCGAGTCACACCTCCCCTGGCAGAAGCGCCGCGAGGAGGCATCCCCCTTCCCCTGGAGAAAAGAACACAGAGTTATCACTGTAGTCTTCTTCTAAAAAGGAACAGTTTGATATCATGGGAAATTGATGGGAAAAACACACAAGTTAGATGAGAACAGTGGCACCACTCTCATATCTGCATACTACATTAGTTAGCTTAGCATGTAGACAAAGGGGAAAATGCATACCTGCAGCCAGTTAACATAGTTTAGCATAAAGACTAGAGAAACAGGAAAACAGCTAGCCCGGTGCTGCTAAAGCTAACAAATTAACAGGTTATATCTTGTTTGTTTAAGTAATGTGTTAGTTGGTGAGCTGTAAAAGGTGCCAGTAGAACCAAGCTAGCCGTTTCCCCCGTTTCCAGTCTTTATGCTAAGCTATGCTAACAGGCTTCTGGCTCCAGCTGTGTATTTACCGTACGACATGACAGTGGAATTGATTAACTATTGTACACCTTGTCACATTTTTTACAGAAAAATTAGCAAGAACTGACAATCTTTGAGCAGCCATTGGTTTAGATCTGTTGTTATTCCTTTAACTTGCTGTGTGAATTTCATTAATGCACAGATACAGGCTACGTCCACACTAATAACTAAACTCATACATACATGACCATTCATGTACACTGGGCATGTGCGAGCAAGCGTAAACAAATACTATGAACTAAAGACAGCTGCAGTGATAAAACGCTTGTATTTAATTTTTCCATGTCGTATTCACCACTGGTAGTCAAGGCTAATCAGACCAATCAGGGAGCGTCAGGGGGCGTGTATGTCATCGCTTCCACAGGTCTCTGCACGTCCATACAACAACATCATAGGAAAAACGTAGCCAAAGAGATGCGTTTTAAAATAAAAAAAAATAGTATTTTGGACGTTGCCATGGTAGTAGTGGAACAGCAGGGTCTGTGTGTTACCTCGGTGACCCAGCAGCTGTTATGTGAGAATCCCTGTAAGTGTGTGCGTGCACCTCCCTCACCTGTGTGCTCCAGCAGGGGGGACTCCGCGGCCCCTGACCGGCATGCCCCCTCGGCCTCGGGCTCCGTGCTCCTGGCCTCCGTTCAGGTAACTCATTTCCATGAACTGCTCTTGGCAGATATCATCCATCATATCCTGCACGCACCCACAAAGGAGAGGAAAATAAAAACAGAGAGAGAGAGGATGAGAAACAAGAGCACATGACATGGGAACAGTGAAGCCACGCAGATGAAAGAGAGAAAAGAAGAAAAAGAGGCAGCATGGAAGAAAGGGTGATGAATAAAACAGTGAAACACAATTACAGAGCTGCTCAAAACACGGCATCTTCCTAATGGCTAACAGAGCAAGTGGAAGAAGAAGTCTCAGCACCAGTGAGTCAGAGTGTGAAGAGAGAAGGGGGGTCGTGGATGTGGGAGGTTGGAGCCCATCCATCCACACTCCCTGGCTTCCTGTGCCTCTCCATCATGCACAAAATGTAAATCACTTCTCCCTGCACTTCTTGACAAGCCTGCTACGACTGCATCAACAGTTACCTCACTCTATCCGCAAAAAACAATAAGTTGGGGTGGATTACTGTGGCTGCCTGCCTGAGTAGCACAAATCCCCGCCACACAATCCGCCGCCTTTCTTCGGGGAGCAATCGCAAGAGCTGCACTGTGACCCAATCAATTCTTTTTCATAAATCAGTCCCTGGACTTGGAATAGTGATGGAGCTCTAATGATGGTGAAAAGGAGGTGGAGGGAAAAAAAATGCAGATAGCAGAATATGCTGCACATACTGCAGCTTTCAATTTTTCTGCAGCAAAAGCAGGAAAACACAAACCATTTTTCTGATTACAAATTCATCTCAGGCCAGGAGCAGAGCGACTGCAGCTGCATTTAACAAGGTGACATGTCTGTACCCACCAAGGTATTTAGATCAATGAGGTTTCTTTAGATGTAGATAATGTTTTTTTTAAAGTGTCGGTGTCGAGAAAACTAACAAGCAATGCAACTCATCCACACAGGCTCTGATTTTGCACATACATTAGTTGACATACAGGCACACAGATATGAAGAGGATGAGGAAGAACAAAAGAGTAAGAGCCTGTAGAAGAAAAACTGAGAAGTGCAGGTGATACATAAAACATTTCTCCAACAAATCACATCCACCCATCTACTGAGAAGCTGAGTCATTTATTAAAATATGTCTCGCTTCCAAATTACTGACGTCAGGCCTGAGATAACAGCCTCGAATCGTAAAGGCGGGTTCTGCTTTTTACATAACATAGCAAAACCCGACACCGCAGCTGGTTCATCAGCCCATTCATCTCGCCTCTGATCCAAATTATTCTTTCTTTTAAAAGAACCGTCCACACTAATTAAAAAATGTAAGGCTTCTCACAAGCCCCTGGGCCTGTTGGCCTGCTCTGGCAAGAGCCTTTGTTAGAGCACTATGGGCTTCAGCTGGGCTTGACAGCAGACCGGGCATGCCCACGCTCAAGAAACCTCGCAGCATAAAACCAATAAAGCGAGTGTAGGCCGCGCAGGGTGAATATGCCCACATATCTGTCTAGGGGCTCTACATCTCCTGGCTGATTCCCCACAGTCCCAGAAGAATGAGACTCAGGTAAAGAAACAGTGCCGGACAGACAGACAGACGTGCAGGCAAGTCACGTCTGCCTCTTTTAAAACAGATCCCGCTGTATTGCTGTTAAGAAGACCCGTCATTATACCGGCTTATCTTGTTCATACCGAACCAAATGAAGCTGGCATATTGGCACGCCAGTGGTCAGAGATATGACATGTAACAACAGCGTCAGCATCCTGTCCCGCCATGCTGGCTCTCCCCTTTTTAAACAGATGGTGATCCAGCTTTGTGACTACCTTTGGTGGCGGCTAATTGCTGGAAAAACACCCCCCCCCCCCCCGCTCTCATTCCATGTTCATAGCTTACATACAGAACTGCGAGGCGGAATAACGGCACAACAGTCCCAACCTTGAACAGGCAGTGTGAAAGGGGCTGCTGAAGGCAACCCAATTCCTTCTCTAAGGCTGATTGCTGTACGTGCCTGGACTTTGCCATCAGGTCTGTTTGTT
This sequence comes from Seriola aureovittata, assembly GCF_021018895.1. Taxonomy (NCBI): domain Eukaryota; kingdom Metazoa; phylum Chordata; class Actinopteri; order Carangiformes; family Carangidae; genus Seriola; species Seriola aureovittata. The sequence continues at coordinate 20,318,231 of NC_079379.1, read as the reverse complement.
CCAGGTAAACACCCACTCCATCTCCTCCATCTGTCCTACTGTGCGCCCCCCCCCCCTCAAAAAAAATCTTTGCTAACTCACACACTGTGACTGCTCACCTTTCTGAAAAGCACACCCTCAGTCAGTCAGTAACCCAAAAATAATTTCAGCAGGGCTGCTCTCACTGACGGAGTACTCCACTTTCAGTTCCCTAATGTTCCCCAGCAATTAGACTTGTCACTGTTGTGTGAGTTTGAGTATGAAATAGTGTTCTGTTGTTAAATTAAAACTGTAACAAGAAAACTGTATTGTGCAAGAAATCTTCTCTGCAGGTGGAAAAACTCTGACTTTACAAACTAAACAGAAATGTGGCTTTTGTGTTGGGGCTGAAATTAGTGAAATGTGACATGTCACTAATCGTGTAAAGATACCAAATATTTCACAATTCTGTTTTTTCCTCATGCAACGAATCAATCATTTGGAGGGTTTCAGCTGCTGATTGGACAAAACAAGATGCAGAACTTTAGGCTTCAGGAGATTGTAAGTTTGATACCCAATAGTGAAAACAATAGCTAGCTGCAGCCCTAGTTTCATTTATAGGGTGACAATTTGCTGTTACATTTCTCTGCACTGAGCAGGCAGGCAAATAAACTGGAGAATAAAAAGACACAAACAAGTCATTAGCAACGTCATACTCACAGGAAACAGGAACTTCTTGACCTCCTCCATGGCGTGGGCCATGCGCAGGTAGGCCTCGGGCACGGGGGCAAACACCTCGATGAACACGTGCAGCTCCATAGACAAGTGCGCGTACTTGGGCTCGCCGCCTTTCCTTAGCCCCTCCTCCTGAAACAAGGGCACAGGAGTATCCGCGAGTCAAAGAGAGCACACGGCTAACTCAGAGATTAAATGAATTATGCAAGAAGTAATCTCATTTCATCCACCTCAGAGGGCATCGGGCATAGGTGTGGTATTCCCTGTCTTTATGAAGTTTAATAACCACATCAGACTGGCAGATAACAGGTTGTAGATAGTGGGCTATCCTGAAGGTTCCTGGAACAGATGTGCAGTGCGTGGATGCCCTTGGCGTTACATTTAGGTTCAACCAAGCTATCCTGCAAGTTGACGCCATCTGGGCTCACTGCCTGCCACCCTTCTCAAGTACAGGCCAGATGTGTTACGGCTTTAAGTATCCTTCTCACAGGTGTGTAACACCAGATGCGTGCGTGTGTGTGTGTGTGTGTGTGTGTGTGTGTGTGTGTGTGTGTGTGTGTGTGTGTGTGTGTGTGTGTGGGGGGGTGTGTTGTACCTTGGCTTTGTCTCTCATGGATCCCTTGCCGAGCACAGAGATCTTGGCTCCAGTCTCTTCCTGAAGACGTTTGATTGTATTGCCCTGAGGTCCCAAAATCTTCCCCACGAAATTGAACTAATAACAAAACAAAGCGGAACAAAATTAGTGTGACAATCACAGCAGAGGCGAGTTTAACGCCGAGAGAGTGAAGGCACAATCACTGGCCGGGGTCGTGTTGTGCATACTGGAGCCTTTAAGTAGTAAATTTACCAGAGAGGGTCAATATGAGCCCTGCAGTGACTTACTATTCACTACAATCGTCCGAGCACTGAGCCAGAACCAACTTGTGATCAAAAGCTGCAATTTTTACCTCCTCAATCTTTGAACAACGTAATTACTGTGTGTATGATGTGTCCTACAATTAGCTGTCACTGCCAAACACATTTAGCAAAAAAGAAAAAACAAAATGCCCCCGAGGAAGCAATTCCTCCCGGAGTTGCAAAAGTGGCTGTTGCAATCTGAATACGCTCATTAGCTTTGTCGTTCCTGACACAGCGGAGTGATGTACAAATTAAACCTTAAGTCTGGGAGATCAGACGGCTGTGTTACCCCAACAGACCAGACTCCTACATCATATTGATCTGATGCTCGGGACGGGGCAGCGCATATGGATCTTACTTTAGTTCGTTATTTCAGTTGAGGCTGTGTTGTCTATCAGCTTTTATTAACGTCGGGAAGTAAACAGGATCCTAACAGTTACGCAAGACAATATAAACTTGTCAATCATAAACCATCATCCTTAAGTCAATGATGTGGATCAATGCACCTGAAGTTATATGATAAAGAAAAGTAAGACTGAACAGAAGAGGGGATCCAATCTCCTGAATGACACTGAAATATAAAGCTATCCTAACCATAGTAATGTTAACATTTTGATCCTTTCAGTGATATTTTAAAACATGCCGGTATCAGCTGTAATTATACTCTGGAGCTTAAAGATCGAGGTTGAGAGGAGTAATTTGAGTCTCCCAAGTAACCCCATGGCTTTGTATAATTGAAACCCGGCTGCAGGATAAATTAAATCAAGAGGGGTTCACACTGAAAACGAGGACAGAGGAGGAAGGAGAGGGAAGAAAAGAAAAACCAGGGGCAAAGAAAGCTCACCTTCGGGTACTGTTTGACAGGTATGAGAACTCGCTCCTTAAGTTTGATGTTCTTTGTTGTGAAAAGGTCCAGGTATGCTTCTGCCTCCTTTTTAGTCTCGCCTTTCTGGATTCTATCAATTTCTAGAAGGGGAGAGGGATTGTTTTAGGCAAAGTGTTCATGCAATCAGACAGGATTCAAAGTGACAAAGCACATTATCATCATGAGGTGGATTTATGTGCACTTACATTACCCAAGTAAGCAGCGATTTTGGTGATTTGCAGTTAAAGCTGTGGAACTGTCTGCGTGAACACGAGACTAAACTGGTTGAAACTTTACATCTTCAGACACAGATTTAACAGATGAATCTCAGACATCGTAAAATAAATATTCACTTTTTTTTTTTTTTATTTAACATAAACATCCTGAATTCTTTTGACTCACAAATCACCAAATCAATGTTAAGTGACTGCCAAACAACACTGCTTACAGATGAATAAAAGATGATAATCGAGTGTTTGTGATGCGTTTCATTTGCACTTTCTTGTGCTGAATGAAGAGTTTGTTGATTCAGCCATTAAAGCGACTATTGTGACAATTGATAGAATTATTTCAGCCATTTTTCAAGTAAAAAAAATTACAAACATCCACTGGTTGCAGCTTCCTCAGTATGGAGGTTTGTTGTAAACTGAATATCTGGATTTTTAACTACTAAGTGGACAAAACAAGATATTTGAACACACCGCTTTGATGTGAGGAGTTGTAATCTCACCATTTTGCCCATTCATACACTAAAACTTGTGTTCAATAACTGAGAAAATAATTTTCAGACTACTCAATAATCCAGATCATAATCCTAGTTCTGAACCTTTCAAACCATGATTTGAGAAATTAGTTTTCACAGGTACATTTTTGAGAATTAACCACCAGCTCTTCCCTACACCTTCTATCACCTCATCCATGTGACACGGCACCAACAGCAGCATCTCAAACCGCCTCCTCTCTCCTGGCCATGGCAACCCCGGAGCCCGCCATGTGCAAACATGTCAGCTACACTACAGTCTACCAGCCACAGATTGTAGAGAGGCAGTGGGTTTGGGGGGGGGGGACTCAGTAGATGTTTTGCTGAGGGAACTCGCAACACACTGACACACTTTGTCGTTCTGCATCATTCTTACACTCAGTTTCAGAGATGTAGCCTAGATACTGCACATCCTGTTAGACAAAAGAGACCAACTTAACCTTTAGCAGAGCTACCTGAGAAACTTGAGAATGCAGAAAATAACTGACTTACAACCACTGGGAGAGCACATGGGCAACAACACAGTTTATGGTGGCCAGTCTGTGATGCCCCAATGGTGTTTTATGTATTTTTTTTTTTAATTTACTTTAGTGTGACTATTGCCCTTTATGTCCTATGGTACTTCGTGGTATATCATCCCACAGTCTCGCTACAGGATATCACTTCAAAAATCATATTCTGTGACATTAATAGTGCGGCTCCTCTACAAATATCAGGATATGGCATTGACAACCACAATATCTGAAAGACTGAATACCAGATGAAGCCTCCAGCACAGCTACGAGACAACAGCCCTGGAGCTGCCAAGTCTGCAGTCTCTTGCTCAAGGACACTTCAGCAGCGGCCGACACTCGCAGCGGGACGTGAAGGTCTCCATCACCGCTGCCAGGCCGCCTCGCGGCTCTTAAGTGGCGGCGTGACCCCGGTCGCCGGATACTGGCGCACATTTGAAAAAGCTGCTGCGCAACGCAAGCTGTGAGACAATGAGCTCAACAGGAACGCGGCACCGAAAACAAACACACATATTGTCTAAAGGAGTCTTAATTATTAAGTTTAAACCCGACACAAGCCTCTTTATTACTGAAGAAAGGAGATTAAAGACGCCGCATCTGCACAAGAGGAAACGGAAATTACTCGGAAGAATACCTGAAAGTGAGTCTCCTGTGGTGTCTAATCAGCTTTGGGCTATTTAAAATTTCAGACACAGACTCATTAACTAGCAACTAATTAACTCTTACATGAACCAATGTATCACAACTACTCATAACCGACCTATAAAAATACTTAATGTGAGTGTTGCGTTTGTGGGGCAGTCCACGTCCCGTCCACACACACATGGCGCTTAAAGCGTGGAGGTGTGCGTTTGAAGGTGCGTTCACGAGCAGTATACGTGGCCTTTCTTTAAGTCAAAACATAAACCGCATAGTGAGAGTCAACATAAAACACAAAGAAACACTACTTTACCTGCGTTTAAAAGTTTCATGGCGTGCGTAAACGACGAGTCCAGGCTGTCCTTCTCCGCCAGCAGCTCGGGGAGGTATTTGTCGTCGTTCTCCATTTTGAGTTTAGAGGGGGGGAGTCAGTTTCGGTGCAACAAAAAAAGCGTGAAAAAACCCCCAACAATGATAGAAAAAAAGTAGTCCAGTTATGTAACTACGGAGTGCCGCGTATCCTCTGTGCAGACGGCGCTTTGCATGTGGCTACCGGGTGTCTCTGCGAAAGACGAGTCCGCTACTTTGCGTGTTTGTGGCTTCCCCAACCGGCTGGCTCCGTCTTTTCAGCAGCGCTGCCTGGATGGAAATGGGAGAACAAAAGCGGTGAGAGACTGGAGAATAGTGATCCGACTCAAGCCGACGGAAGTGAGCTCAGAAGGACGTAGTTCTCCGGACTGACGCCGCCTACTGTGTGCTGTGTGAATGCGCGCCGCCTCCAGTAGAGATAACCCCACTGTATGATTTACGATAGTGGTAATATGGTAACATACGGTATAGGTGGTAATATGGTGCCACTATATTACTATTAACAGTTTTGTATATAATATTAGGTAGAATTAACAAGTTAAACATGTTTTTGTTATGGAACTGAATAGGAATATCCATTATTTATCTGAGATAATCTAGAAAAACCCCTGGAGTCAGCTGTATAGTGTAGGTAATGTCAGATTTATTTTTTCACATATACCAATTGATACAGTTATATCAGTGCTGTAATCTTCATCTTTGAGTGGCTTTTTAATTTGAAAGAATAAGTCTGGCATTACAAACTAAACTAAAGACAATGGCCATGTTCTGTCATGTGAATTGTTATGCGCTAGACATTTTCCCATCAAGTATACTTTAACTGATGTGAATAGGATAATGATGATGACACATCTACAGTGTTTAATTTGTTATGATTTCAGTTCAGGCAGTCTTCAGTTCCCCCTAAGTCGTGGGTACTCTCATTCCAGGCTCTCTACTGCCCCTTAGTGGCGGTGCTGATCATGACAAAGAGCGGACCACATGCTGCTGAAATTAGGTCCATCAGAAGAAGCCTGTTCTTAGTCTAATCCCCCATTTTGCTCTCCACTTCTATTGATTTAAAAACACTTTTGTGCAAGTGAAAAGCACAGTGAGGAGAGTGTCTGGAACAGATCCTTCGAGGATTGATTCCTCCGATTGAGATGGTGGTAATGAACCTGTCATGCCATTCAGTGGAGCACGAGGGGTCATAGGTTAGAGCCGGCCTAATGCATACAAAGCAAGAGCAGACCATTTCCTGTATATTTGGTTCCTAAGCATATACAGTAGTATGCATTATCTGCAGGCGGATGCTCTTTGAACAAACAGCAAAAACTGCAGGTCATTTGTCAGTCCGCTGCCGGAGTGAAAACTATTACGATCGACCGCAGGTGTACCCAGGCATGCATCTGCTCAAAACAAATGAAGGCAAAAATTGTCTGCAATAAACACTTATGGGAGGCCGAAGACCCGCTCTAACTATCAGCGTTCAGCGTGATCTATCTCTGACCATTACAGTGTTATTAGTGTTGGGGGTTGCAAGGTTGTCCTGACTCCTCTTGTCATTGACAGAATGGATAGCCTGTGAGCTGAATTTCAATTGGCTCATAAAAGGGAAGAGTTACTTCTCTTGGCAGGTGGAGGAGTTCCAATCCGATAGCTCGCGCTCTTGCCTTCTGCTTGTGCGGACTTCCCCCGTCCCCTAACATACAGAGCCACAGTCTGGGGTAAACAGGGGCAGATGGAAGGGGGTAAACACTGGGGTTAGGCTTATATAAGTCATTGTGATTCCAGATCTTTGCATCTGACAATTTTTCATGCCCCAAAGATTCCAAGAAGTGGCAAGGATTCAGTTTCCCTGTACAGTTTTATCCATGTTAGAGCGGAGGAGCCTGCAGAACAGCATGTAGAGCATCTTGGGACTCTGAAACGCCGCAAAAAGCCAAACTAATGAATTTCTTAGCAGCTCCTTTTGGCAGGTTTCACTGCAATTTTTACAAACTGCAGTACAAGACTACAGCCATAGCACAGGTCTGTGTGGCTGTACTTTGACCATATGCTAACGTCAGTATGCTAAAATGCATGTATAAGGTTTACCATGTTCACCCTCTTGGTTTTGTGTGTTAGCATGCTAGCATTTTCTAATAAGCACCAAACACTAAATATGGCTGAGGCTTTTTTTTTTTTGGCAGGTTGCCAGTCCATCTATATGTTGAGATTTTACTGGAAAGTGAAAAATTTGACCTGCCGACAGAGCCTAAGGAAAGGTCAAGACAGCAGCAAAGTCAGTAGTATTCATCCTCTGGGGACCACGAATGTCTGAGCAAAATTTCACAGCAATCCAATTACGTAGATGTTGATATATTTCAGTCTGGACTGGTGGTGAAAGTTGTAGACCGAGTGACCGACATTCCCATCCCACACACTGCTCAGACACCCGAAATTAAACAAATATAAATAAATACATATCGACTAAATGCGATCATAGTGGAAACCATCACATCAGGAGGCGGCAGAAATTAGATGATCTTCAATTTTAATCGATAGACTTTTGTCTCCACAGTATCTTTCTGCAATCTCATATATCAGTTCACGAGAGTAAACAGAAAATAAGAGATAAAGCGAAAGTGATGGAGAGACAAACAGAAGGAGAAAAGGAATTTGTAAGCTTAAATCCTCTACACAGTGTCAGTGGACGGTTTTCCTGTTCTTGGGCGATTTAGGCAAGAAAGCGAGAGAGATGGCCGGGTTCAGTCTGAGGGTCACGCTCAGTTTAGCATCGCTACAAGGCCAGAGAAACCTTTTTTTCCCCAGGAAAGCTTTCAGAACTGTCACACCTGCTTAGGTCTGTAACACCGCCCTACCCCCACCCCCCTCTTCCTCCATCTCCTCCTCTGTCCACACTCCTGCACTACCCATCCCTCCCTCTCCAATCACCTCAAAAAACAAGCTCTCCCTTCATCCCATCGCCGAGACGTTCTGTCTGTCGCTGTTATGCCTTCAAGGTGAATGTTCTGTTGATGATCAATAATGAGTCGTTTGTATTTTGATGAATACAGTTCATTCGGAAAGTATTCAATTTTTTCAAATTTTGTTATATTGCAGCCAGTTGCAAATCAAAAAGAACATTTTTTTTTCTCTTCAACTATACCCCATTAAAGCAAAAGACAAAAGAAGAAACGATTTGGAAAGGCACACACCTGTCTGTATGAGGTCTCAGCGCAGACAAAAAGAAAAACAAGCCATGAGGAGGAAGGAACTGCCTGCAGAGCTCAGAGACAGGATTGTGTCGAGGCACAGGTCTGTGAAGGCCACATCCATCTTCTGAAATGTTAAATTATATTATATTAAAGTATGGTGAGACTAATATAAATATGCTCTTGCAACAGACGAAACCTCTCAACCTTGTAAGTAAAAAAACCCCAGACAAAAAAAATCCTCCATCCTCCTCAGTAGCATTTTCTCAAGTTCAAACACGTTGGCATACACTATAATGATTTAACAGAAGAGCACAGTTCTTCAATGCTTAATAAAGCTTTCATTAATATATCTTTATTTTTTTAAATATGTATACAAGGGTCAATAAGGGGCTAGTGAGTGTTGTATTACATTTGTACTGGGAGCCGAAACACGACTCCAAAAGGATGATAATGTTCTATATATATATGTTCTATATGGAATTTTGGCATTTGTTTGCTAACACTAACAACACGCCAATAGTTTTGGTTTTACTTGCCCAAGTTTTGAGATGTCTGTCTGGGGACTATTTCTTTGGTAAAAAAAATTTAAAAATAGAGCTGCATAGGAAAATTATTCACAGCAAGGTCTCTGGATTTGGACATTGCTTCTGGAAGTATGCGTTGCTCTTGAATGTTTTAAATGTAAAGTTTCCATGATGTGAGCACCACAAACAAACTTCACCTCCTTTGGGCTGTTGGCAGAAATCTCCCAGACGGATGTTTTAATATAAAACTAAAAACTGCATCTGCAAGGCAAAGAAGTCAGATAAGTAATGTGAAAGAGGTCACAAGCTTTCACTCTGCAGCTGTCTTTCAGAGTCTTTAACCCAATTGTTTTGGTGTTACGGCCGAACCATTTTTACTGTATCATTCAGACTCACTGGTTTCATGAAGCCCCGATGATCTTTATTTTTGTGCCTAAACCAGACCCTAAAGAATTACTGTAATTTAGCATTGCACTTCTACAACATTGACGGGCTCACGATGGACAGTTGAGTGGACTTGATACTTGACCACAGATTGTTTGGTTGGAGGTTTGAATGAGTTATGCTAGTAGTGGCTTTCTCTTTTTTTTTTTTTATTATGCTTTCTATAATATTTCCATTTGACTACTTATATATCCCTTTTATATGAATCATTGCGGACTAGTTTTCAGCAGTGAGACATTTTTAGCAAAACATCTCTGATACTCATCTGTCCAAACAGCAGGAAATCAAAAATAGCAATTAGCTAGCGGATAAAGAACGTGTAAAGTTACGTTAGCATCTGGCAAGCTAACAACCCAGATATTTTTCACATTAGCAAAGACCAAACCAGAGCTCAAATGATAGAGAAAATAAACTTAACATTCATCGGTGGCCTATAACACAACTGATATTGTTAGTGATGATAGTGTTGCTCTGTATCTTACTGCATGCTAAAGTATTAGCAATAACAAGTCAATAGTTAGGTCATGTCTGCTAGCGTGTTTGGTGCTCTTCTGACCCCTTGTGGTCAAAAGTTTAATAATGCACCTTTAAGTAAAAAGAAAAAGTTGTTAGTGGTTTTATCATTCTTTCGGGATAATATGGGTGTATCAGTAATATAGGGAATGCTTCAGTTTAGCGTCACTTTCCTCTGCTGCACAGGTCTTTGTTAGCTGAACACGTTTCTCATCATCTATCAGTCATTTACTATTACTCAACATAAAGCATGCTTGATGAGCACCAGACTCAATGATCCAGCAGGGACACGTCTCCTGGTTCATACTGTACATTACATCATAATCGTACCTGACCAGTATCCTGAACACTCGGTTTAAAGAATGATATTGTCTGATATGTGTGTGATTTGTTTCTGAAAGTAAGTGGGCCACTTCTGAGCCCAGGGAGCAGAGGAACAGCTGAATCTGTTTACTCACACTCAAGGACTCCGTTCGTTATTTTCTCTGAGTGCTTTTATTTTTGTTTTGTTTGTGTGAGTGTCTCTGCGTGTGTTTTCAAGTGGGCACTTGTGTGCGATTTATGTAGAACATGCCTTACACTCAGAGGCTTTCCCTCTCTCCTCCACACTTTTCATCGGACCCAAATGAAAAGCCAATAAGGTCTTTATAGATACATATATATCTTCACATTATGCCCTGTGGCTCGTTAAGTTTTTATATCCGGCGTTACGTCTGGGAGATCACTCAGGAAACTGTTTGCATTCAGCCCTGGTTCTATGTCTTCAGTAAGCAAACAGTAAAGAGGCTGTGGGAGATATTTAGACTCTCAGACAGGGTCGTTACGTAGACTGAGGGAAGAATTCATTGCGTTGTAGACACATTTTAACTGGGATTTACTAGTCTCCATCTCCTTGTATGTACACACCTTTCTTCTATTAATAATGGAGTGGGTTGTTGTGACATGTATTATGGCGTATTTCAAGTTATTGTGATGTCATACAGATAGATATATAGATAGATAGTGAGAGATGACAGGAAAGGAGAGACAGAGAGAGAGAGAGATAGAGAGAGAGAGAGAGAGACATATACAAAGGTCCGCAGCCTGACTCGACCCAGGGACTTTGCCTTTCAAGTATGGCTGTTCTGAACTAAGCACGACTTCAGCTTCAGCCTGTAGGGGTTAAGACACCGACTATAAACTGGAGAGTGAAAAGCCGGCTATCATAGAGAGGGGTTAGACGGGATAATTGTTTAAATATGGGGGATGACGGTGCAGATTTTCAGACAGTCTCCCCTGGAAGGCATTCATAGTGTTGCATTCAGGTGTATGCACAAAAAGTGGCAGAAATAGAAATAAAAAAAAAAACAAATGAAAAAAAGAGAGCTAGAGAGAAGCTCCATCCTTGCTTTACTTCCTCACCTCTGCACAAGCAAGTGCACACAAAGTTAAAGCTATTCAACCATCTGACAAGCAGTCCTGTGGGAGTATACTTGTGTTGTAGGTCGCAAAGGTGCCCCAACTGTACTGCTTTTTAAATTTTGTCTTATTTTTATTTTTTTACCATTTATTTATTACCATTGTGGCTCCCTGTCCTTTTCATATTCTGCCTGTACAAGCAAAAACACGTGGTTACAGGCACAGGTTGGATTGTATAGGTTAAATGATTGGGTTGTGTTGAGTCTGAAATAGATTTGGAGATGACAGGTTGAGCGGTGAACTTTAAGGGAGCAGGACAATCATTCAAATTCACTTTTCAGTGTCACTAAAGTATGAATCCAGAAATCCAAATCATTAGAAACTGTAACAGATTTCTATTTTTTTCTATCAAATATGGCATCATTTGTATTCATTTTGTGCTGTTAATCATCTTCAAAGAGTGGAAATTCTCTTTTCTGTACTTGTCCAGTTCATGAACTCGTCACCCGGCTGTCAGTTCAGCTTCCCTTTACCGACAACAGGTGGACCGTCACGGCTGAAGCTCTGCTGCTCGGTGACACAGCAGCATCAAACGGGGCTCACAGCCCATTTCATATGTCAGACCATGGTGTCTCCCCTCTCTCTCTGCTGAATAGAGTCTAG